>NW_026891210.1:7500-151060 GCF_015708825.2 Lethenteron reissneri | reverse complement strand
CCAGTTCCCCAATCCTGTGACATGTCAAGCAGGTACAGTACTTGCTATTTTTTTTTATTGAGAGCTATACTGTATAACGACGTGTGTGTCACTAACGTCTGTAGCGGCGCCGTCGTCGCCGCCGTCGCGAGTTTCGCGCCTTTTTTCGGGGTCCTTCGAGCGCCCCGCGGCTGAGGCGGCCACGGCAGCCGCCTGTGCCCTCCGCCTTCTCAAACTACTATCACTACTATCACTGCAACACCACGATACGTTTATACACTACAAGCTACGTGTACACTCAAACTACGTGTGTACTTCAAACTACGTTTATACTTCAAACTACGTGTACACTTCAAGCTACATACCGGGCTACATCGTCGCGTACACGGCGCGCTGGTACTTCGATGCCGGAGTAAAATCTAACTGATGTATTGGCCTGCTAGCCACGCCCCCTTCCAACCCCTCCCACCTGCTAGCCACGCCCCCATCCAACCCCTCCCACCCGCTAGCCACGCCCCCATCCAACCCCTCCCGCCTGCTAGCCACGCCCCCATCCAACCCCTCCCCCCGCTAGCCACGCCCCCATCCAACCCCTCCCCCTGCTAGCCACGCCCACATCCAACCCCTCCCACCTGCTAGCCACGCCCACATCCAACCCCTCCCACCCGCTAGCCACGCCCCCATCCAACCCCTCCCCCTTGCTAGCCACGCCCACATCCAACCCTTCCCCCCTGCTAGTCCACGCCCATCCAACCCCTCCCACCTGCTAGCCACGCCCCCATCCAACCCCTCCCACCCGCTAGCCACGCCCCCATCCCCCTCCCACCGGTTAGCCACGCCCCCATCCAACCCCTCCCACCGGCTAGCCACGCCCTGTGACCCCTCCCCCAGACGCACGTCATCACCAGCCCCCACCTCCCTCCCCCCGCTAGCCACGCCCCGTGACCCCTCCCCCAGACGCACGTCATCACCAGCCCCCACCTCCCTCCCCCCGCTAGCCACGCCCCGTGACCCCTCCCCAGACGCACGTCATCACCAGCCCCCACCTCCCTCCCCCCCGCTAGCCACGCCCCGTGACCCCTCCCCCAGACGCACGTCATCACCAGCCCCCACCTCCCTCCCCCCCGCTAGCCACGCCCCGTGACCCCTCCCCCACACGTCATCACCAGCCCCCACCTCCCTCCCCCCCGCTAGCCACGCCCCGTGACCCCTCCCCCAGACGCACGTCATCACCAGCCCCCACCTCCCTCCCCCCCGCTAGCCACGCCCCGTGACCCCTCCCCCAGACGCACGTCATCACCAGCCCCCACCTCCCTCCCCCGCTAGCCACGCCCCGTGACCCCTCCCCCAGACGCACGTCATCACCAGCCCCCACCTCCCTCCCCCCAAGCGGCGTGGCGCTATAAAGATGGAGGCGCGGCACGTGGCGCTCCCTGCGGGAAGTCTCGTGCAGCAGCAGCAGCGGGCGACGTCGCGAGCAGCGGAGACAAACCAACTCCGCGTGGCGCAGCGGGCGGCTGCTGCTGCCGCCTCGAGACACTCCCGGGCGAGAGGAGCGCACAGCGGCAAGGAGAATAGTTCTAGTGAGATGAAGATGATGATGGTGGCGGTGGTGGTGCCGAGGGGATTGTTGTTGCTGCCTGGCGGCCTGTGTGTCGCCTGCTTCCTCGGTCTCGCCGCCTGCGCAGGTGCAGAGAACGACCCAGCAGCAGCAGGAGCAGCAGGAGGAGGCGATGCTGAAAGTGTGGCCGCCTTTGTCTCTCTCAACCACAACACCACAACAACAACCACGACCACAACGACAACGACGACCACGTGCGCTTCATGCGGGCGCTGTTCCGGCGGGAGGTGGACGCGCACGGGAGGCCGCGGGGCGGTCCCAGCGCCCTCCCCGGCAACACGGCGAGCTCGTGACGCCCGCACGCAACAGCCCAGCCTGGGGGACATCGCGGGCACAGGTGGGTGAGAGAGAGGGTGAGTGGGTGGGTGAGAGGGAGGGTGAGTGGGTGGGAGGGTGAGTGGGTGGGTGAGTGGGAGGGTGGGTGGGTGAGCGGGAGGGTGGAAGGGTGGGAGGGTGGGTGGGTGAGCGGGAGGGTGAGCGGGAGGGTGAGCGGGAGGGTGAGCGGGTGGGTGAGCGGGTGGGTGGGTGAGAGAGAGAGAGGGTGAGTGGGGTGGGTGAGTGGGTGGGTGGGTGAGAGGGAGGGTGAGTGGGTGGGTGAGAGGGAGGGTGAGTGGGTGGGTGAGAGGGAGGGTGAGTGGGTGGGTGAGAGGGAGGGTGAGTGGGTGGGTGAGAGGGAGGGTGAGTGGGTGGGTAGAGGGAGGGTGAGTGGGTGGGTGAGAGGGAGGGTGAGTGGGTGTGAGAGGAGGTGAGTGGAGGGGAGTGGTGAGGGTGAGGGGGTGGGAGGGGGTGGGAGGGTGAGTGGGAGGGTGAGTGGGAGGGTGAGTGGGAGGGTGAGGGGGAGTGTGGGAGGGTGAGTGGGGTGAGGTGGGGGGTGAGTGGTGGGTGAGGTAGTGGGTGAGGGTGGGTGAGTGGGTGGGTGAGTGGGTGGGTGAGAGGGTGGGTGAGAGAGAGGGTGAGTGGAGGGGGGTGGGTGGGAGTGGGTGGAAGGGTGAGAATGAGTTTGATTCCCGTTCCCCTGGTCAACCCGAGTCACGATAATTATTTGAGCCGGACTGGATCCTCCCCTGGGTCGACTCAGCCTCAAGTGCGACGTGTTTTAACTTCGCCACTGGGGAGACAGACGGCCTCACGCACGCGACTCCCCGCCCCGCTGTACAACCCGTGCGATAGTTCCACCCTTTTGACCCTATGCCCTGTTGACCCCTTGACCTGTTGACCCCTTGACCGGGTGCGTAGCCGAGGTGGGACCTTTGACCTGCGTGTGGTGCCGCGCGGGGAGCTGCTGCAGCGCGCGGTCCTCGTCTACCCTGGGGACGGCCACGCCCCCTGCTCCCTGCGGGTGACCACGTGACACCACGTGACACCACGTGACCCCCCCCATTACCCCCACCCACTACACCTGCTACCCCGTCACACGTGACATCACGTGACCCCCCCCCCATTACCCCCACCCACTACACCTGCTACCCCGTAACTAACACGTCACCACGTGACACCACGTGTTAACCCCGCTGCTAACACAGTACCCCACGTGTTACCCCCCGTGTTACCTTGTTACTAGCACAGTACCCCACGTGTTACCTTGTTACTTGCACAGTACCCCGCGTGTTACCCCGCGTGTCACCGCTCCGTGATTGGTGGCTGTCAGAGAGAGAAGATTGGTGCTTTTTACCCCGTTATCGCACTTTACCACCGTAGCAACTTCCTTACCCTGTGCTAGAAGACGCGGATGAAGAGGTGGAAGCAGCATTGAAGCAGATGGGATCAGGGGAGGGGCAAGCTACCTTCACTGGAATGGGCCAATCGTTATCCAGCATCTGTGACCCGCATCTGAGAGGGGGGGGGGGGTTCTTTACCGATGAACATCTGTGACCGTCCACCAGCGGTGATTGTGACGGGGGGTGAACCGGGCCGCTGACAGACGGTCCCACTTGGACCACCGCTGCCCTTCCGTGCTCTCAGGTGTTGCCGGGGGAGTTCCGTCGGAGCGGACCACGGGGCCTCGGAGCCCGCGGACGACCCGGAGCCCAGCGGTGACCCCAACCTGGAGCCAAACTCAAACCCCGAGACGGTGCCAAGCCCCGGCTGGAGCCCTCGACCGACACCCAAACCTGAGCTGGACTCCGACCCAGACCTTGCCGCAGAGCCTCAACGGGGACCCCGTCTCGGACGACCCCCGAGCCGGAGGCTCCCGCTACGACGACGACGACGACGACGACGAGGGTGTCGCTGGGTGGCGAGTGGTTCCAGGTGGACGTCACGGGGCCCGTGTCGCGCCTCTTGGGCCACCCTGCCGCCTCTCTGTCTCCCGCCTCCTCCTCTCCATCCTCCTCTCCGTCTCCCTCCTCCTCCTCCTCTTCGTCTCCCTCCTCCTCCTCCTCTCCGTCTCCTCCTACTCCTCCTCCTCCTCTCCGTCTCCCTCCTACTCCTCCTCCTCCTCTCCGTCTCCCTCCTACTCCTCCTCCTCCTCTCCGTCTCCCTCCTACTCCTCCTCCTCCTCTCCGTCTCCCTCCTACTCCTCCCCACTGCTGCCGCCGCTGGTGCTGCGCGTGGCCTGGAGCTGCGCCCCTCGTCGCGCCGCCGTGACGCCGTTTCTCCTCCTCTACTCGGACGACGTCCTGCCGGCGGCGACGACGACGACGGCCCCCGCCGCCTTGAAGCGGAGCTCCGGAAGCGGGCCCTGGGGGTGCGACGAGGGCCTCCGGTGGGCCCCGTGCCCCTCCGGAGAGGCGAGGAGGAGGCGCCGCCGCAGGGTGGCGCGCATCGCCGCCCAAGGGGCTCGAACCCGCACGAGCCCCCAAATCGGCGTCAATCCGCCTCCTTGGCAATTGTCCCCCCACCAGCAGCTCCTGCGGAACTTCAAGCGGCTGCAGCGGCAGCAACTTGCGGCGGCAGCAGTTGCGGCAGCGGCAGGAGCAGGAGCGGCAGCAGCAGCAGGAACAGCAGCAGGATCGGCCGTCGGCGCGCCACTACTTGGGCCCTACTCCAACGGCTGCCGCCTGCGCAACCTGACGATCAACTTCGCCGACCTGGGCTGGGAGCGGTGGGTGTTTGAGCCGCGAAGCTACGAGGCGGGCGACTGCCGCGGGGGCTGTCCCCGCGGCCTCCTCCTGCAAGCCCCGGGAGAGCCCAACCACGCGGCGGTGCGCGCCACCGTGGAGGAGGTCCGCCCGGAGCTGGGCGTGGGGCGGGCCGCCTGCGTGCCTCTCGCTACGGCGCCATCGGCATGCTCGTGTGGGAGCCCCACGGCGGCATCGTCTACAAGCTGTACATGGGCATGGTCGCGCTCGCATGCACGTGCCGGTGAAAGGGGGCGGTGGGCGGGGGGGTCACGCGGTGCCGGGGCGATGTGACGGGGCGATGGGAGCGATGGGTGTGCAACCTTTGTTCCCCTCCCCCTGCTGTTCTCATCCCCCCGTCTGTCACCCGCTGTGTTTGTTGTGCGGTCGCCGTCTTGAAGAAGCCTGGGAAATCTGTGAAACCTCGAACCTGGGAAATCTGCGCAACCTGGAGAATATTTATTGGCGCATCCGCGAGTCAACAACGTCCGTCAATTTATCAACTAATTGGTTGCTTTGTGTGCGATTGGGCAACCCTTCCAATGTAATGACTTCCCCCCCCCCCGCCCCCCTCCCCCCTCCCCAAATCTCCGCACTGCTTCAGAAATAAAACGTCGACACATAATCACTCAAAAGGCACGTGTCCGGCGCTTACATTGACACGGGACTGGGGAGACAAAGGCGGGCGGGCGCTGGTGCTGGCGCTGATCAAAGTGTTTGTGTTATTTCACCAGGTGAGCCCGGCTTGTCTGACAGAAGCGGCCCTGGCTATCGCGTGATGGCTCAACAGAGGTGGCTCATCGTCATCATCATCATCGTCGTGTGGACACTGATAGCACAGCAGCTGAGCACTGAAACCGCGCGGTGTTTGATTCGAGATGTGGAGGGGGGGAAGCGGAGGACGCAGAGAAAAATCCACGCGGGCCACGGGGGGGGGGGGGGGAGTGAGACACGCAAACTCCAAATATACAGCAGCAGGCGTCAGGGTGGGGATCGAACCCACGACCTCCTGTAGACCTGGCGAGGTAGTTAACATCTCCTAGCCACCGTGGCGCCCCATCTTAATCAACGCTGGCTTACGGTGCAACAACAAGCGCCATTCGCCACGAAGTGGCGGTGACGTCACCACGACGCTTGTGCCAGGCCAGGTGCACCTTGAGGCCACGTGGCAGGAGGTCACGGGGCAGACCCAGCAGGTGTCACGGGTCGACTGACCGAGATGACCGAGTTGACTGGCTGATGCACCACCTGTGCCCCCTGCTGTGCCAACGAGCGCAAACACAAACACGCAAAGGTCACCAGTGTAGCCTTGACAGACTGTCGGGTCAAGTGCTGCTGGTGAGTAGCCCCACGAGGGGGTGTGGGTGGCCAGCACCACGCCTGGCCGCCTTTGTCTCCCCTGTGGGGATGTTTACACACCGCACCAGCTACTGTACTCATTTGAGGCCGAGTCGACCTAGAAGAGGCTCAGGACCGCTACGACACACGGAGGGGGGGGGGGGTGGCTGGGCCAACTCGCTCACCCACTCACCGCCGATGCGACCATCAACTCGCTCACGCGCCCACTCGCAACAAGACAAAGCTGCTCTGTGTAGCCTTAACAGACTGTTGGGGCAAGTGCTGTTGGTGAGCAGCACCTATGAAGGCTACCGGCACTGTGGCGCACGAGGTCGAGTGGGGTGGTTGGCACCACCCGGCCGCCTTTGTCTTCCCGGTGGCGTTGTTGACTTGCGCGCACGCCATGGGCCACACGGGGGAGTCCCAAACAGCACGGAACACTCATTCATATGAGGCTGAGATGTAAGCTAAGAAATGCTTTATTTATATTTTTTTTCTACCCCACGTGACTTTACCGAAAGAAGCAAAGAGTGTGGATTCCCGCAGTCACGAATACTTCAAGTCACGATTGCAGAGTTCACGAGATCACACGAGAGCAGTGGAGAGCGAGCAGCAATGGCACGCGTGAATGAGGACGGCGTTTAGTTGTTGTTATTGCATCTTTCTGCTCGCGGTGCAATGTGACCCCCGCCGCCCCGACTGGGCTTGTGTGACGACAAAGAGCTTCATAGCTCGTCGGCTTTCTCCAGGATAATACAAAGATTCTGATTCTGACAATTCTTACAACTGAGTCACGGAACCATTAGACAGAGTCGAGTGACTAATTGTACTCATCATGCCTCTGTGTGTGTGTCGGCGTGTGTGTGTGTGTCAGCGTGTGTGTGTGTCAGTGTGTGTCGCGTGTGTGTCAGCGTGTGTGTGTCGGCGTGTGTTGTGTGTCAGTGTATGTGTGTCGGCGTGTGTCGCGTGTGTGTCGCGTGTGTGTGTGTCAGCGTGTGTGTGTCAGTGTGTGTCGCGTGTGTGTCAGCGTGTGTGTGTGTGTGTCAGCGTATATGTGTGTCATCGTGTGTGTGTGTGCTCGCTAACAGTGGGGAGCGGTGGTGCAGCGGGTAGCGCTACGCTGCGCTACGAACCCGGCGGCCCGAGTTCGATTCCCGCTCACGGCCAACATCGGTGACGAATATCTGAACCGGTCATGGGCCTCCCCTAGGTCGACTCGGCCTCAAATGAGTAGCTGGTGAAGTATCAAAACATCGCCACTGGGGAGACAAAGGCGGCCGGGCGTGATGCTGGCCACCCACCCCTCGTGTGCCGTGTCAGTCTTCATAGGTGCTACTCGCTAGCAGCACTTGCCCCAACAGTCTGCTACAGGCTACACGGGGGATCTTTGTGTGTCGCTGTGTACGAGTGTCAGGTGTGCGTGTCAGCACTGCACTCTTATGTGTTTCGCTGTGCACAGTACACTATACAATTATAAACATACAATAGAACAATTCAACTTACAACAAAACATTGTTGCAGGGAACAGCTGTGAACCAGGAGGCTAGAAGCGGGTGTTTGTGTTGCCACTGATTTTGGCACAATTGCAACAGGACTCTCGATTTGTATTTTAAAACAATCGCCATGCGCCTGATCTTCTCTTAGCACCCCCCCCCCCCCCACATCTTGTATAAGTCTCCTAAACGTGCGTGTGTTGTTGGACTTCTTTCGCACCGTACGTAGCCAATTTACACGCATTTTTTGTTATAAATTCATTTACAAGTATATATATGTGTGTGCTGTATACACTCTACACATTAGTAGACATATCGTATATACACACACATGTACAAGTATATATATATGTGTGTGTGCTGTATACACTCTACACATTAGTAGACATATCGTATATACACACACAAGCAACACAAGTCGCTTGCTTGCTACGGTGGCAATGCGGGTGGGGGGGAGAACGGTGGGCAGAGGAGCGCCGCTCACAACAACGAGCAGAGCACCGGGCGGATAAAGCAGCTGGTGCCACCACCTTGCCAGTGGAAACCCCCCCCCAAGTCCTTCAACCCGTAGCGCCGCCTGGGCTCAGTCTCGGCCCCCCCCCCCCACGTGGCCAGCGTTGCCTTGCGGACACTTCACGTGGCCTCAGAAGTGCACCTAGCCTGGCACGCAAAGCGACGCGGTGACGTCATTGGCTCCACGCTCAGAGCTCGCAGCTCCGCTGGTCAGCGGGTTCCAATTCGATCTCCCGACACGGCAGTGGAAGGTGGTTGTCTCACTCACTCACACGTCACTCACTCACACTCACTCACTCACACGTCACTCACTCACACGTCACTCACTCACACGTCACTCACTCACACTCACTCACACGTCACTCGCTCACACGTCACTCACTCACACTCACACGTCACTCGCTCACACTCACTCACACGTCACTCACTCACACTCACACGTCACTCACTCACCACTCACTCTCACTCACACGTCACTCGCTCATACTCGCTCGCTCACACTCACCACTCACTCACACGTCACTCACTCACACTCACTCGCACTCACTCACTCACTCACACTCGCTCACACGTCACTCACCACTCACTCACCACTCACTCACACTCACTCTCACACTCACTCACTCACCCACACTCACCACTCACTCACACTCATTCTCACACTCACACTCATTCACTCACACTCACTCACACTCACCACTCACACTCACTCGCCACTCACTCACACTCACTCACCACTCACACTCACTCGCTCACACTCACTCACCACTCACTCACCACTCACACTCACTCGCTCTCACTCACACTCACTCACTCACACTCACCACTCACTCACACTCACTCACTCGCTCACACTCACTCACCACTCACTCACACTCACTCACCACTCACACTCACTCGCTCTCACTCACACTCACTCACTCACACTCATTCACTCACACTCACTCACACTCACCACTCACTCACACTCACTCACACTCACTCGCTCACACTCACTCACCACTCACACACTCACACTCACTCACCACTCACACTCACTCGCTCTCACACTCACTCACTCACGTCACACTCACCACTCACTCACACTGACTCACACTCACACGTCACTCGCACTCACTCACCACTCACTCACACTCACTCTCACACGTCACTCACCACTCACACTCACTCACACTCACTCACCACTCACACTCACTCGCTCACACTCACTCACTCTCACTCACTCACACTCACTCACCACTCACTCGCTCTCACTCACACTCACTCACTCACACTCACCACTCACTCACACTCACACTCACTCGCTCACACTCACTCACCACTCACTCACTCACACTCACTCACCACTCACACTCACTCGCTCTCACTCACACTCACTCACGTCACACTCACCACTCACTCACACTGACTCACACTCACTCACAGACTCACTCACACTCACTAAGTCACTCACTCAGTCACTCACTCACACTCCCTCACACTCACACGTCACTCACACTCACTCACCACTCACTCACTCTCACACGTCACTCACCACTCACTCACCACTCACACTCACTCACACTCACTCTCACTCGCTCACACTCACTCACACTCACTCACACTCACTCACACTCACTCACACTCACTCGCTCACACTCACTCACCACTCACACTCACTCGCTCACACTCACTCACCACTCACTCACACTCACTCACCACTCACACTCACTCGCTCTCACTCACACTCACTCTCACTCACGTCACACTCACCACTCACTCACACGTCACTCACCACTCACTCACACTGACTCACACTGACTCACACTCACTCACACGTCACTCACACTCACTCACCACTCACTCACACGTCACTCACCACTCACTCACACTCACTCTCCCTCACACTCACACGTCACTCACACGTCACTCACACTCACTCACCACTCACACTCACTCGCTCACACTCACTCTCACTCACCACTCACTCACACTCACTCACTCACTCTCACTCACTCTCACTCACACTCACTCACACGTCACTCACTCACCCCCCTCCCCCCCGTCACTCGTATGGTCGCCTGTGCCCATCCAACGGCGGTGTTGATGAACGGGCCGCCACAAGTGGTTGAGGGGTGGGCGAAACTCACCCAGGGTCCGTGCTTGGACAGCAGGGGACATGAGACAGATTGGGGGGGGGGGGCTCCCCCCCAATTTCATTCCTTGCGCCAGGATTTGTGCGACCCGCGCTAGCGAGCCACTGGTGCGGCTTCGTAGCAGTTTCTTGTCCTCCGATTGGCGCGCTTGGCTACGTACGGTGCGAACGAAGTTGGACGTCCATACAAAGGAGGTGTACACAACGAGAAAACAATACACGTCTTTAAGAGCAAAACAGAATCCCAGCATGCTCTGCATGTGAAGATGCCGTACCATCACTCCGTCTCCGTGGTGAATATTCTCGGTGCCGCGTTCACAATGTTCACATGCCACTCTGTATCGTAAGAAGGTGGGTGGATATATTAATAGGTGAGTGGGTGGGTGGGTGGGTGAGTAATTCGTTGCGTGGGTAGATGGGGGAAGTTCGTAGCTGGCTGAGTGGGTTGGTGGATGGGTAGGTGGATAAACATGTCAGGTGGACGGGTGGGTGAGAGAGTCGGTGGCTTGTGGATGAGAGAGTGAGTCTGTATGTGGATGTGTAAACGAGTGTGCGAGTTCGTGAATAGGCGAGTGATTGGCGAGTAGATAGTTGAGTCGCTGGGCAGGTGAGTGGGTCGGTGTGTAGATGAGTGGGTGGCTGAGTGGTTCGTTAAGATGAATGAGTTGGTAGATGATTGCGAGAGTCGGTGGATAGATATGCATATGAGTGAGCATATAGGTGGGTGGGGATGTTGCTGATTGCGTGTGTGCATAGGAGTGGGGGAGCGGTGGTGCAGTGGTTAGCGCGCTGCGCTACGAACACAGCAAATACCTGAGTTCAACTCCCGCTCACGTAACACCAAGTCGAGCGAGAAGGTAGTTGAGTGCCTGGGTAGCTGAGTGAGAGAATAGTTGAGTGGCTGTGTAGTTGCGTTAGTGAGTCGTTGAGATATTGCGTAGTTGACTTCCTGGGTAGTTGAGTCACTGGATAGTTGAGTGGCTGTGTAGTTGAGTGACGGCGTAGCTGGGTGGCTGAGTAGTTGAGTGACGGCGTAGCTGGGTGGCTGAGTAGTTGATTGACGATGTAGCTGGGTGGCTGTGTAGTTGAGTGACGATGTAGCTGGGTGGCTGTGTAGTTGAGTGACGATGTAGCTGGGTGGCTGTGTAGTTGAGTGACGATGTAGCTGGGTGGCTGAGTAGTTGAGTGACGATGTAGCTGGGTGGCTGTGTAGTTGAGTGACGATGTAGCTGGGTGGCTGTGTAGTTGAGTGACGATGTAGCTGGGTGGCTGTGTAGTTGAGTGACGATGTAGCTGGGTGGCTGTGTAGTTGAGTGACGATGTAGCTGGGTGGCTGTGTAGTTGAGTGACGATGTAGCTGAGTGGCTGTGTAGTTGAGTGACGGCGTAGCTGGGTGGCTGAGTAGTTGAGTGACGATGTAGCTGGGTGGCTGTGTAGTTGAGTGACGATGTAGCTGGGTGGCTGAGTAGTTGAGTGACGATGTAGCTGGGTGGCTGAGTAGTTGAGTGACGATGTAGCTGGGTGGCTGAGTAGTTGAGTGACGATGTAGCTGGGTGGCTGGGTAGTTGAGTGACGATGTAGCTGGGTGGCTGAGTAGTTGAGTGACGGTGTAGCTGGGTGGCTGAGTAGTTGAGTGACGATGTAGCTGGGTGGCTGTGTAGTTGAGTGACGGTGTAGCTGGGTGGCTGGGTAGTTGAGTGACGATGTAGCTGGGTGGCTGTGTAGTTGAGTGACGATGTAGCTGGGTGGCTGTGTAGTTGAGTGACGGTGTAGCTGGGTGGCTGTGTAGTTGAGTGACGATGTAGCTGGGTGGCTGTGTAGTTGAGTGACGATGTAGCTGGGTGGCTGTGTAGTTGAGTGACGGTGTAGCTGGGTGGCTGTGTAGTTGAGTGACGGTGTAGCTGGGTGGCTGAGTAGTTGAGTGACGATGTAGCTGGGTGGCTGTGTAGTTGAGTGACGATGGAGTTGGGTGGCTGAGTAGTTGAGTGACGGTGTAGCTGGGTGGCTGAGTAGTTGAGTGACGGTGTAGCTGGGTGGCTGTGTAGTTGAGTGACGGTGTAGCTGGGTGGCTGTGTAGTTGAGTGACGATGTAGCTGGGTGGCTGTGTAGTTGAGTGACGATGTAGCTGGGTGGCTGGGTAGTTGAGTGACGGTGTAGCTGGGTGGCTGTGTAGTTGAGTGACGATGTCGCCGATGTGGTGGTGGTGGTGGGTTCGGCGTGCGCGGTATAAAAACACTCGCAGGGCTGCCGTGGGTGGGGTCACAGCCACCAGCGCGGAGTGTCGCTCACGGCCCCCCCCCCTCCCTACCCCCCCTCCCTCTCCCCCTCCCTCTCCCCCCCCCCTACCCTCCCCCCCTCCCTCCCCCCCTCCCTCCCCCCCCCTCCCCTCCCTCCCTCCCCCCTCCCCTCCCTCCCTCCCTCCCCTCCCCCCTCCCCCCCTCTCCCCCTCCCTCTCCCCCCCTACCCTCCCCCCCTCCCTCCCCCCTCCCTCTCCCTCTCCCTCTCCCCCTCCCTCTCCCCCCCCCTACCCTCCCCCCCTCCCTCCCCCCCTCCCCTCCCTCCCCTCCCTCCCTCCCCCCCTCCCCTCCCTCCCTCCCTCCCTCCTCCCTCTTCCCCTCCCCCCCTCCCCTCCCCCCCCTCCCCCCTCCCCTCCCCCTCACGCCGCCGCCGCCTCCACCAACCCCCTCCACCCCCCCCCGCCCCGCCGGCTTCAAAAGCGCCTCTTCCAGTTCCAGCAGCCCCGCCCCTCCCTCTCTCTCTACAGCGTGCTCCAGAACGCGCTCGAGAGAGAGAGAGAGAACGAGAGACGAGGAGCAGGTGGTGGTGGAGGAGGTAGTGGTGGAGGAGGTGGTGGTGGAGGAGGAAGTAGTGGTGGAGGAGGAGGTAGTGGTGGAGGAGGAGGTAGTGGTGGAGAGCCCCCCTTTTTGTCGTCGTTGTTGTTGTTGTTGTTTTCGTAACGCATCTGCAAACACAAAAGCATAATGTCGAGCAAGACCAGAGTGGTTATTGACGCATGTGTTGAGTTGTCGTCGTTGTCGTTGTTGGTGTGTGTGCCTGCAGACCGCTGCCAATGCAGTAGCAGCAGCATCACCAGATTCCCTCTCTCTCCATCTCTCTCCATCTCATTCTCTCTCCATCTCATTCTCTCTCTTTTTTTTTTTTACGATCAGTGGAAACATGAAGATGCTCGGTGTATTCGGCACTTTGTTTCGTTCATCATTTCGTAAATTTTTTTTTTAATTTAAACGGGGCTTTATGTAGCCCTCGCTCGCTCGCTCGCTCTCTCGCTCGCTCTCTCGCTCACTCTCTCGCTTGCTCGCTCTCTCGCTCTCTCTCACTCGCTCTCTCTCTCGCTCATTCTCTCGCTCACTCTCTCGTTATGTACGCCGCCCCCCTCGCAGTCCTATGGCCTCCGACGGGTAGCTCATAACAGCATGCAGAGCTCCCCGTCATCTGCCACGGAGCACACGGCCTCCTCCATCGCCCACTGCTCCTTGAAGGCCGGCACGGCGTGGGTCAGCCGCGCGTGGCGGAACTCCAGCCACACCCTGGCTCCGACCAGAGCGCGGAAGATGCCCAGGCTGCTGGCCGGACGTTTCCCCTCCAGGGCCACCTTCCTCGCCCTGTAAATGGCGAGCTTGGCGTAGCCGACGAGCACGTTGACCAGCCCCTGGAGATGTTGGGGTCCGTCGCCCTTTCGGTATCCAAAGATGAGGACCGTCGGGGAGAAGTGGAGGCTGAACTTTAGGAGGATGTTTCTCAGGACCTTGAACAGCGAGTCCAGGCTCTTGCACTCCACGTATTGGTGCGCCACCGTCTCCACTTTTCCGCAGAACCGGCACTCCGGGGGCGTGTCGGTGAAGCGCGCCAGGGAGGCGTTGGTGGTGACGGTGCCGTGGGCGATGCTCCAGCTGAGGTCGCCGATGCGGTTGTACGTCGGGCTGGAGTAGAGTTGCCTCCAGCGCGGCCTCTCCGGTGAGATGCAGGGCAGGGCTTTCCTCCAGGCATGGTCCTTATGGCTCCTCAGGGTGTCCTGTTGGTGAAACCGGACCATGTAGGAGTAGAGCACCTTCCTCTTGACATTTGCGAAGGCCACCTCTGGTAGGTCCTCCAGCCGGCACAGGTTGTGATCCGCCTTCGCTTGTCGGCATTGGCGACGCAGCGGCACGACGGAGAGCTCCGGTGGAGGGGGACCGAAAGGGGCCTCGTGATCCCCAACGCCGATGGGGGGCGTTCTCCCCGCTGCCGCTGAGAAGGCCCCCTTGGCTTCGGCCAGGATCCGAGCAGCCACCCGGAGCGATTGCAGCCCTGTCTTTGCGGCCATGTCTGCTGGTCCGAGCCACCGGCCCCGTGTTCCAGGCTCCACCAGATCTCCCATCCTGGTGAGCCGCGCGTTGGTGAGGCGCCTCTCCATGCCGGGGGTGGCGGTGGTGGACGGCAGCTTTGTCTGCGGGTTCCTGAGGATCGGTTCGAAGACCAGATCCTCGGCCGATTGCGGCTGGTTCAGCCTCCTGACGGCGAGGGAGCTCCACGTCTGCAGGACGCTCCTGTAGAAAGGTGGCAGCTGTCCCAGTGGGAGGCCCTGCAGGTCCATATAGAATAGTTGTTTGGAGCACTGCAGACCCCCCAGCTGTTTGAGTAGGAAGGAGGCCGTGACGCTCCAGGCTGGTGCAGGGGTGGTGGCGTGCAGGAACTTTTGTGCGGCCTGCAGTCGGAAGGTGGCCAGCTGACTCCGCACGCACACCAGCCCGTGACCGCCCTCGTCCAGTGGCAGGGCCAGGACCCCAGCCGCGACCCGGTGTCCTCTGCCCGACCAGAAGAAGTCGAGGACTCGCTTCTGAAGCGCGTTGACGAGGCTCATGGGGGGGTGCAGGGAGAAGAGTCGGTGCCACAGCATGGACGTCACCAGCTGGTTCACCACCAACGTCTTTGTCCTGAAGGTGAGGAACTTGCACAGGCGACTCCAGGTGCCCAGCCGCTCCTTCACCTTCTCCTCCAGCTCGACCCAGTTCCTTTGCGGTGGTTCCTCCTCTGGTCCCAGGAAGACCCCCAGGTGGTGCAGCGATGTTGTGCTCCAATTGATGGTTTTTGCCTTCTCCGGGCACTCGGTCATGTCCCACGCTCCAACCAGCAGGCCGCTGCACTTTTGCCAGTTCATTTTGGATGAGGAGGCCTTCGAAAAGACCTCCTGACACTCGTGCAGCAGGGCGACATCATCCAGGGAACGAAGGATGAGGAGGATGTCATCGGCGTATGCCGTCAGGACCAAACTGACATTTGGTTCCCTGAGCACCAGGCCGCTGAGTCTCCGCCTTATGAGATTCAGGAAAGGCTCTAATGCCAGTGCATAAAGTTGGCCCGACAATGGGCATCCCTGTCTCACTCCTCGGTCGAATTTGACAGGGGCAGTGAGGGTGCCGTTGATCTTGATCATGCACTCCGCCTTGGTGTAGAGTAGGCGGATCGTTCGGACAAACCCATCTCCAAAACCAAAGGCCTTGAGGGTTCCCAGCAGGTATTTGTGGTCCACTCTGTCAAAAGCCTTTTCCTGGTCAAGGGCCAGAAACGCGATTGGGATGCCCAACCTCTGGGACATCGCGATGAGGTCTCTGACCAGGAAGATGCCGTCGTGGATGGATCGTCCGGGGATGGTGTAGGACTGGTCCCTGTTTACGACTTGTGCAATCACCCCTTTCAGTCGCAGGGAGAGAGCCTTCGTCAATATTTTGTAGTCGGTGTTCAGGAGGGACACCGGACGCCAGTTTTGTAGGTGCCCCGTCTCTCCACCACCACTACTCTCCCATCTCTCCACCACCACTCTCCCGTCTCTCCACCACCACCACCCTCCCATCTCTCCTCTCCCCGTCTCTCCACCACCACTCTCCCATCTCTCCTCGTCTCTCCACCACCACCACCACCAGCCTCCCATCTCTCCTCTCCCCGTCTCTCCACCACCACCACCACCCTCCCATCTCTCCTCTCCCCGTCTCTCCACCACCACTCTCCCATCTCTCCCCTCCCCGTCTCTCCACCACCACCACCACCCTCCCATCTCTCCTCTCCCCGTCTCTCCACCACCACCACCCTCCCATCTCTCCTCTCCCCGTCTCTCCACCACCACCACTCTCCCATCTCTCCCCTCCCTGTCTCTCCACCACCACCACCACCCTCCCATCTCTCCCCTCCCCGTCTCTCCACCACCACCACCACCCTCCCATCTCTCCTCTCCCCGTCTCTCCACCACCACCACTCTCCCATCTCTCCCCTCCCCGTCTCTCCACCACCACCACCACCCTCCCATCTCTCCTCTCCCCGTCTCTCCACCACCACTCTCCCATCTCTCCCCTCCCCGTCTCTCCACCACCACCACCACCACCCTCCCATCTCTCCTCTCCCCGTCTCTCCACCACCACCACTCTCCCATCTCTCCTCTCCCCGTCTCTCCACCACCACCACCACTCTCCTCGTCTCTCCACCACCACCACCCTCCCATCTCTCCTCTCCCCGTCTCTCCACCACCACCACTCTCCCATCTCTCCACCACCACCACCACCCTCCCATCTCTCCTCTCCCCGTCTCTCCACCACCACCACCACTCTCCCATCTCTGCTCGCCTGCTCGATGGAGGTGAGGCTGACGACTCCGTTGTCCGTGAACTCCTCGCTGCTCAGCGCGATCCGTGGCGCCGTGGCGGCGCTCATCCTCTCTCCTACTCGCCCCGTCAATCACCGCCTCAAACCTCGTCCACCAAACCTCGTCCACCGAACCTCGTCCACCAAACCTCGTCCACTCAACCTCCTCCCCGCACGACGTCTCCCACACGGCTGCACGGCTCCAATAATCACAGGAACGCGCCCCGTGCAGTCGCAACGGCTGCGAGCTTTAACATCGCAGAATGCCCCCGGGGCCCCGAGTTGCACTGCGTGCGAGCAGCGCGCCGATTGGACGGGCGCCCTCGGGGCGTGTAGCGTTCGCAAATTGCGCAAGCGGTGAAGGAAACTCTTGTTTCGCGTGACGACTGATTCGTTCGTGGGGCGTGGGGGGGCGAAGCTTGCACGCCCCCCCCCCCGCGCCCCACAACCCCGACGCGTTTCGATGCGTGCTGATTCGCTCGGTGGCAGCTCTTCCGGGTGGGGGGGGGCCCGGGGTGAGGCCGGGGGTGGGCCGGGGGGGCCCGGTGGGGGGCGGGGCTTGGCCGATTGTGGGCGGGGCGAGGGTGGGGCGGGGGGGGGGCCGGTGGGGGGTGGGGGGCGGGGCTTGGGCGGTTGTGGGCGGGGCGAGGGTGGGGCGGGGGGGGCGGGGGTGGGGGCCTTTCCCCATTCCGTTTGTTCATTTGTCTCAGCTGTGGCCAACGGGGGTCGAGGGGGTTGGAGGCCGCTGGGCTGATTGTAAACTGGGATGGTAAAATATTCTTAGGTTTTTTCGGTAAAGTCACGTAGGTAAAAACATTTTTTAGTAAAATTAATAGAAATAAATTAAAATCACGACGTTTCGGAGGCAACACAAGCTTCCGTCTTCAAGTGGAACCGTCACAGCACGATAGATGTTACTTGATACACATGCAGACGGAAGCTTGTGTTGCCTCCGAAACGTCGTGATTTTTATTTTATTTTTATTTTACTTTTATTAATTTAAATTTTTTACCTACGTGACTTTACCGAAAAAAACCTAAGAATATGAATCATTGCAGTCACGAAAGCTTCAAATCTAGAAGGGATGGTAAAACCCTGGGAATTGAATGAGTAGAGATTTAATTTAAATAAAAGCGTGCTTCTGTATACGTATGAATAACAAAACACGCAACACATGTGTCGATAACGTTGTGAGTGTGTGTGGCCTTAATAGGGAACGCATGTAAACAGGCGACGTTTCGGGCAATGGTCCTTCTTTCAAAACACCTTGTGCTTTGGCACTTTTTCGGGCAATTGCCGAAGCTTTGTGTATTTTTTTCTTTTAAGGCAGTGATATTGACTATTGTTCTATTTGTGTTTGTGCATCACTGCCAATGCTAGGGTGGCAAGATGTTCACTACCTCGACTGGTATGGGTTCGGCCCCGATCCTAACGTTTATATGTTTGGAGTTTGCATGTTCTCCCAGTGGTCGCATGGGTTTTTCTCCAGGTCCTCAGGTTTTTGGCTGCTAAGCATTTCCACATAAGCCTCTTTCTTCACTCGGCTATCAATTGTGGCCAGGTCGCTTGTAAAAAAATACTCATATAGATCAGTGGGCTTTACCTGGCAAAAATAAAAACTTTTTTGTTTATCACCAATTCAGAAGGGACCCCTTCTGGCAGCTTTCGCTATGGGGCCGTCCATAAATGACGTCACGCACCTAGAGGGGGGGCGGGGTGAGACATTTGTGACGTCACATCAAAAAGCAACTTTAAACAAATATAGACAACATGTTCTACTTAATTAAATTGACTTTTTAATAAATGTCTTCTACAACATCAGAGTGCAGCGCCACATTAAATACGCATTACAATGACAATAGTTTAAAGCGATTTGAAGCATGTTTTATATTTTATTTGGGGGGGGGGGATGGCAGAGCTTTGTGACGTCATATTTGAGGGGGGGGTCTGACTTTTTGTGACGCCGTGTGACGAAGGGGGGGGGGGGTCAAATAACGTCCAAAATCGCGTGACGTCATTTATGGACGGCCCCTATGCGGCGCAAGCCACAGCAGCGTTGTTGCTGTGGCTTTCACGCGCGTTTGCCTCTGTTGAACAAACTAATCGATGGAACATTTTAAAAGGCGTTGTGTTACGATTTGTCTTATGAGATTCCTGCTGGATACTCAAACCACTGCACTTAGTGGAATTCCACGGAGATTGGCCACATTGATTGATGAACCAAAGCTCACCGATTCACTAGCTTATCAGGGGTCAGTCGCCTCATTGATTCTTAACATCGCTACTAACCTAGTTATTGTTGCCATTAATTTCACTCGTTGATTCTTCAATCCATGTCGAGGACTCGGTCTAAATTGGCTGGGTTTTTTTTCATCCAGTGGTCACAGCAAAACTCACCCACTCAGTGACTCACTCAGTCACTTACCCACTCAAGTCACTCACCCACTCAATAACTCTACCACTTAGTCACTCACCCACTTAATCACTCACCCACTCAATTATTCATCCACCCAGTCACTCACCCACTCAATCACTCAAGTCACCCACTCTCACCCACTCAAGTCACTCACCCATTCAATCACTCACTCACCCACTCAGTCACTCACCCACTCAATCATTCATCCACCCAGTCACTCACCCACTCAATCACTTAAGTCACCCACTGTCACTCACCCACTCAAGTCACTCACCTGTTCAATCACTCACTCACCCACTAAGTCACTCACTCACCCACTCAGTGACTCACCCAGTGACTCACTCACTCACCCACTAAGTCACTCACTCACCCACTTAGTCACTCACTCACTCACTCACCCACTAAGTCACTCACCCACTCAGTTACTCACCCACTAAGTCACTCACTCACTAAGTCACTCACCCACTCAGTCACTCACTCAAGTCACTGGCCCACTAAGCCCACTGCAGGTCACACAACACATCTCTTTCTGCTGACCCGCCCATGCTGCATTGTTGACCCCGCCATAGTGAACATGTGAAAGAGCTTCAGAGCTCATCGGATTCCTCCAGTCGCAATGATGATTCTGATTTATGCTTCTTCCCTTGCTCTGATCCGGTTAAGAATTCCCTCCCATCATCTCTTTTTTTCCCGAAGCTGTTATAATAACCTTGCGAAATTCAAGAAACGTGTAAACTTATATCTACGGTATTTAAACAGTTATTCGTACTGCATTTTGCTGGCCGCTTGGATATTTTTTAATCCTTTATATTAAGTTCACTTGCTTGCGCGCTTACGACCGTGCAAATCTTTCGGTCGTTTTTTAACCCACTTCCCGTGATCCAATTGAGCTAACATTTTGCACACAGACTCGTTGTGTGTGACAATTTATTTTCGTGAAAAAATTTTTGTTCCAAAATGTTACACTTTTTAGGAAATTTTTTTGTATATTTAATTACTAATTGCTTAATGGTGGCAGGCAATCATCTGACCCATAGGTGGCAGCCATCTCAAGCCAGAGGACGAGAGGACTCTAGCCGCCACGCATATAAAGGATTTATAGTGAAAAACTGTTTTTACGGGTTAATTTTTTAGCCCTTGAATCTGCATTCAACAACTGTGTAAAATTAAAGTACAATGCAGGCATTTTCGATGACACAATTCACTCGAATTTTCACTTTTGTACCGTGCCGTAATCAACGTTTCGCGCCGTGGCCCTTCTACGAATGTCAATGACGAACGGAATGGGAGTTTGCGTGTTTACGCGGGTCGATTTACCAAACGCGCACGTGACCGCGGGCCGTCCCTGCCACCCCCCCTCCACCACCCCACCGCGCTTTCCGTAGACCAGGTCCAGTATTGATACGGAATAGGAACGGTCACGTGACCAACGAGCCGCGTGCATTCGATTTAATTTCCTAGCGCGCATAGGAACCCGTCCCAACAACCTCCCTCCCCCCCACCTCGCGCTTATTCGCGCACGCGATTGGCCCACGCGCCCCCCCCACCAACCCCACCCCCCGGGGCCAATCGGCGCGCGCGCGCGCATCGCCAATGCGGGCTGCGATTTCCAAACGGCAGTGACGTCATCAGGGAAGAACGGCAAAGCTTGGGCGCGAAAGGGCCGGGGAGAGAGAGCGAGCGAGCGAGAGGGCATCGGATCGCGTCGTTCGTCGCTGTCTGACGCTTCATTAATCCCCTCCGCCTCCTCCTCCTCCCGCCGCCGCCGCTAATTAACCGCACGCCGATAGAAAGCCAGCGAGGTTAAACGGCAGCAGCAGCGACGACGGCGACGTCGACGAAAACAACGAACGGCGTAAAGATGGTGAAAAAGAGAAAAGGAAGGGTCGTGATCGACTCGGATAGCGACGACAGCCGCAGCGACGAGAGCATGGACGCGGTTAGTGATTGTTGGGCCCACCGCCGGCCGTCTTTGTCTCTCTACACCCCCCACTTCCCTACCCTCCGAGCGTAGTGTGTGTGTGTTCTAACGCAGCCTTACGTGGGTTGTTCGTGTCTCAAACGAGCGTTGAGGCAATGCTCGCCTCCTGTTGGCAAACCCACAGCCGGCGGTGGGATCCCACGTTCCTAAACCCATAACCCCTAACCCCATACCCCTAAACCCCAAAGTGGGGCTGTACCAAAACAACATTGACTACGGATGGATGATGATGATGATGGGCTGAGTTAACGCCGCAGGAGGAGCCCGGAGTTGAACTCGCGTCTCTCGCCATCGAGGCTTAAAGCCAAAACCCGGTCCAGCCTCTACGTGAACATGTGTTGGACATTGCATTACTGTGCCTGCAATTACACGCACGTCGTCTTGCCAACACCCCGCACAAGTTTGTATGACCTCGCACAATTCAATGAACTGCATTAAGGCTTGGCTAAACTGCGGTACAACTTTGATCGTGCTGTGTTTGGCCGTGATGAACATGTGCAGTGCGTTTTTATCCCGCGACAGCTTTCGGAAGCCATTCATCATCATCATCCAGCAGTGGTTTGACCATGGCTCATGCTAACCCCACGAGTATTAAACACGGCATATAAGATACCAGCGTGGCTCAAAGGGTCGCATATTAATCCTAAGTATAGATAGGTCCCGGGTCGGAACTAAAAGAAGGGGAGGAGTGATGCAGTACAGTAGTGTACTGTACAATGAAATGTGTGTGCACGCTGTCCTCCAGCGGAGTTGTGAATGTCTTCTTAGGGAGCATCTGAGAACCTCAAACAGAGAAACGCCACGTAAATAGTGCCCGATATCTTTACCCGCATTTCACAAGTGATAGCTTGGCCCCTGTAACTTCACGGCATATGTTTATGGCAGTCATTCGTTTGGCCTAGATGCACGTATTCATAACGTTTTTGGGTTTAGATCGCGTTGTTTATAAATGTGTCGTAACCCTCCACCACCCGACACGGCCAATCAGCAAAAAAGTGTCACGTTGACAAAAGACAAATAGTTCACTGCTTTAGCCCACCGGTGTGTTGTAAATGTTGTGGTTTCACGCTTCAACACACCGATGGGCTAAAGCAGTGAACTATTTGTCTTTTGTCAACGGGACACTTTTTTTGCTGATTGGCCGTGTCGGGTGGTGGAGGGTTACGACACATTTATAAATAACGCGATCTAAACCCAAAAACGTTGATTATGAATAATATTGATCGCGAAAGCCTGCCACGTGTTAAACTAGATGCACGTATGTTGAACTGTTTGCGCACCCTACGTAGTCAGCATTTTTAATTTTACAAAGAACACTGACTTGTTTTGGCATTTTGCGTCTCTTCAGCAGATGCTTTGTAAACAAACACTGCCCTAGCGACACTTAGACCAGTGAGCAAATGCTTTAAAACATACCAGACAGGAGGGAAACGCGTCCTAAAGGAGACAATCGCAGTGAAGATGGAGCCGTAAAAGCAGCTCCCTGTGCAGCAGCTGATCGGTGGGGCTTGCTGTGACTTGCAATGCAGGACCATGAGGGATTGTGGCAGGGTGGTGAGTCCTTCATCCAGCAGCAAATAGAGCATGGGGGATGATAATGATTACTCGGTATGTTGCCATATTCCGTGTTGTAGGTGGATTAAAGCAGTTGAATAATTTCAAAATAAACTTGCTTCATTTAAGTTTTGCTTTTTTCACGAATTAAATGCTTTTGGAATTACTGTAAATGCGTTCATATTCTTGGTTCTTTCGGTAAAGTCACGTAGAAGCGAAATAATAAAATAATATTAATATAAAACAATAAAATTCTCACGACGTTTCGACTGCAACACAAGCAATCATCATCAGGTGTGATGAAGAACCAAGAATATGAATCCCTGCAGTCACGAAAGCTTTAAATCAAAATGTAAATGCATTGTAGAATACATGAAACTTTTTCTTTGAAAGTGAGACATTTTAACCTCTAGCCGGAGGATCGTAGTCATCATGAATCTCAAATGTGTTCACTCTTGTGATGTGCGCAAGCTAGGCCACGGTACCCATCACGCTGGATGGGTGTGGAATGGACAGCTCGTATTGTTTTGACAGTCGGTGGGAAAATGCACAATGTACAGATGCGTTGTGTTCCTCGGCCGTCGGATGTAGGGGGGGGGGGGGGTTGCAGCGGTGTTCGTGCTCGGATGTGCCCCGCTCGTGTTTTTGTTTTGTTATTTTTAGTTTGATATGCGCAATGTTAGTCGCCGCGTCCACCGCCTGCAGACGTCATATTCCTGAGTTTATTCCTTCCGTCTTCTTGTGCAAACTTTGGGGCCGAATTTAAATGTCTTTCTGTTTTTGTATTTAGAGTTGTAGACGATATATACGTTTGAATTGTTATTTTAGTTCGGAGCCTGCTAGTATTGAATGACAATCTACCTATGCAACCTGAAAGGTTATCTACGAGTAGAATTCTTCCTCAAGGTCGATCTCTTTAAGCCCCTACGTAATGTGTACATATAATCGTGGGCAATCGCCTAGTTATTCATGAGTGGATACACTGTTCAGTTTCAGAGTTTGGATGGAGAAAAGCAAACAGCAAAAACGACAACAGCTGAAATAGTTACATCCCAACAGTCCCTCACCTGGTGTTTTTTAGCTGTTTTCCCCCCCAATTCTGTTCTTGCCTATGGCAATATGTTCAGGAGATAATTGGCAATGTTGAGGGACTGCTTGGCACGAGAGGGCTTCAAGAGAGTTCTTGGTAGCTTTGCTATTTCTCCGTTGAAGGATCGCAGGCTACATTGGTTTACTCTAGTTTGTGTTTCATGGCCACAATAGCGCAGTCGCTTGTCTTCAATTTCCCATATATACACCTTATGAGCAATCGAAGTCATGGCATGAGACGAAAAAGCCCTTCCGAACTCTTGCAGAGCATCATCATTAGACCTCCTTTGCCAGTATCAAAATATAATAATAGGGTTTTTCCCCTTTTTTCTGGCAACAAAATTGAAACCTTTTTACGAGGATTCATGTCTGCATTAACCACAATACTTGCAGTCAAAATGCAAACAAAAACTTGGTGTGGACCAATTAGTTTCAAGGACAATGCATATATTATCATAGTATGTTTTTTGTTTGCATGTTGACTGCAAGTATTGTGGTTAATGCAGACATAAATCCTTGTAAAAAGGTTTCAGTTTTATTGCCAGAAAAAAGGCGAAAACCCCTTTTAATTATATCTTGCAGAGCAGTACGATTCACTTGCGTTAGAGAACAGCCCTGTAGAAGCGATATCGTGTACTACGATCACAGAGCCACCTCTGATCCCTCTAAGTGACCTCTGATCCCTCTAAGTGATCTCTGATCCCTCTAAGTGATCTCTGATCCCTCTAAGTGATCTCTGATCCCTCTAAGTGATCTCTGATCCCTCTAAGTGACCTCTGATCCCTCTAAGTGATCTCTGATCCCTCTAAGTGATCTCTGATCCTAAGTGATCTCTGATCCCTCTAAGTGATCTCTGATCCCTCTAAGTGATCTCTGATCCCTCTAAGTGATCTCTGATCCCTCTAAGTGATCTCTGATCCCTCTAAGTGATCTCTGATCCCTCTAAGTGATCTCTGATCCCTCTAAGTGATCTCTGATCCCTCTAAGTGATCTCTGATCCCTCTAAGTGATCTCTGATCCCTCTAAGTGATCTCTGATCCCTCTAAGTGATCTCTGATCCCTCTAAGTGATCTCTGATCCTCTAAGTGATCTCTGATCCCTCTAAGTGATCTCTGATCCCTCTAAGTGATCTCTGATCCCTCTAAGTGATCTCTGATCCCTCTAAGTGATCTCTGATCCCTCTAAGTGATCTCTGATCCCTCTAAGTGATCTCTGATCCCTCTAAGTGATCTCTGATCCCTCTAAGTGATCTCTGATCCCTCTAAGTGATCTCTGATCCCTCTAAGTGATCTCTGATCCCTCTAAGTGATCTCTGATCCTCTAAGTGATCTCTGATCCCTCTAAGTGATCTCTGATCCCTCTAAGTGATCTCTGATCCCTCTAAGTGATCTCTGATCCCTCTAAGTGATCTCTGATCCCTCTAAGTGATCTCTGATCCCTCTAAGTGACATCTGATCCCTCTAAGTGATCTCTGATCCCTCTAAGTGATCTCTGATCCCTCTAAGTGACCTCTGATCCCTCTAAGTGACCTCTGATCCCTCTAAGTGATCTCTGATCCCTCTAAGTGATCTCTGATCCCTCTAAGTGATCTCTGATCCCTCTAAGTGATCTCTGATCCCTCTAAGTGATCTCTGATCCCTCTAAGTGATCTCTGATCCCTCTAAGTGATCTCTGATCCCTCTAAGTGATCTCTGATCCCTCTAAGTGATCTCTGATCCCTCTAGTGATCTCTGATCCCTCTAAGTGATCTCTGATCCCTCTAAGTGATCTCTGATCCCTCTAAGTGATCTCTGATCCCTCTAAGTGATCTCTGATCCCTCTAAGTGATCTCTGATCCCTCTAAGTGATCTCTGATCCCTCTAAGTGATCTCTGATCCCTCTAAGTGACTCTGATCCCTCTAAGTGATCTCTGATCCCTCTAAGTGATCTCTGATCCCTCTAAGTGATCTCTGATCCCTCTAAGTGATCTCTGATCCCTCTAAGTGATCTCTGATCCTCTAAGTGATCTCTGATCCCTCTAAGTGATCTCTGATCCCCTCTAAGTATCTTGATCCCTCTAGTGATCTCTGATCCCTCGAAGTGATCTCTGATCCCTCTAAGTGATCTCTGATCCCTCTAAGTGATCTCTGATCCCTCTAAGTGATCTCTGATCCCTCTAAGTGACCTCTGATCCCTCTAAGTGATCTCTGATCCCTCTAAGTTGATCCTGTGATCCTCTAAGTGATCTCTGATCCTCTACGGTGATCTCTGATCCCTCTAAGTGATCTCTGATCCCTCTAAGTGATCTCTGATCCCTCTAAGTGATCTCTGATCCCTCTAAGTGATCTGACCCTCCTAGTGATCTCTGATCCCTCTAAGTGATCTCTGATCCCTCTAAGTGATCTCTGATCCTCTAAGTGATCTCTGATCCTCTAAGTGATCTCTGATCCCTCTAAGTGATCTCTGATCCCTCTAGTGATCTCTGATCCCTCTAAGTGATCTCTGATCCCTCTAAGTGATCTCTGATCCCTCTAAGTGATCTCGATCCCTTCTAAGGATCTCGGATCCCTCTAAGTGATCTCTGATCCCTCTAAGTGATCTCTGATCCCTCTAAGTGATCTCTGATCCCTCTAAGTGATCTCTGATCCCTCTAAGTGATCTCTGATCCCTCTAAGTGATCTCTGATCCCTCTAAGTGATCTCTGATCCCTCTAAGTGATCTCTGATCCCTCTAAGTGATCTCTGATCCCTCTAAGTGACCTCTGATCCCTCTAAGTGATCTCTGATCCCTCTAAGTGACCTCTGATCCCTCTAAGTGATCTCTGATCCCTCTAAGTGATCTCTGATCCCTCTAAGTGATCTCTGATCCCTCTAAGTGACCTCTGATCCCTCTAAGTGACCTCTGATCCCTCTAAGTGACCTCTGATCCCTCTAAGTGACCTCTGATCCCTCTAAGTGACCTCTGATCCCTCTAAGTGACCTCTGATCCCTCTAAGTGACCTCTGATCCCTCTAAGTGACCTCTGATCCCTCTAAGTGACCTCTGATCCCTCTAAGTGACCTCTGATCCCTCTAGTGACCTCTGATCCCTCTAAGTGACTCTGATCCTCTAAGTGATCTCTGATCCCTCTAAGTGATCTCTGATCCCTCTAAGTGACCTCTGATCCCTCTAAGTGACCTCTGATCCCTCTAAGTGACCTCTGATCCCTCTAAGTGACCTCTGATCCCTCTAAGTGATCTCTGATCCCTCTAAGTGACCTCTGATCCCTCTAAGTGACCTCTGATCCCTCTAAGTGACCTCTGATCCCTCTAAGTGACCTCTGATCCCTCTAAGTGATCTCTGATCCCTCTAAGTGATCTCTGATCCCTCTAAGTGATCTCTGATCCCTCTAAGTGACCTCTGATCCCTCAAGTGACCTCTGATCCCTCTAAGTGACCTCTGATCCCTCTAAGTGACCTCTGATCCCTCTAAGTGAACTCTGATCCCTCTAGTGATCTCTGATCCCTCTAAGTGATCTCTGATCCCTCTAAGTGACCTCTGATCCCTCTAAGTGACCTCTGATCCCTCTAAGTGATCTCTGTCCTCTAAGTGACCTCTGATCCCTCTAAGTGATCCTCTGATCCCTCTAAGTGATCTCTGATCCCTCTAAGTGATCTCTGATCCCTCTAAGTGATCTCTGATCCCTCTAAGTGACCTCTGATCCCTCTAAGTGACCTCTGATCCCTCTAAGTGACCTCTGATCCCTCTAAGTGACCTCTGATCCCTCTAAGTGATCTCTGATCCCTCTAAGTGACCTCTGATCCCTCTAAGTGACTCTGATCCCTCTAAGTGATCTCTGATCCCTCTAAGTGACCTCTGATCCCTCTAAGTGATCTCTGATCCCTCTAAGTGATCTCTGATCCCTCTAAGTGATCTCTGATCCCTCTAAGTGATCTCTGATCCCTCTAAGTGATCTCTGATCCCTCTAAGTGATCTCTGATCCCTCTAAGTGATCTCTGATCCCTCTAAGTGATCTCTGATCCCTCTAAGTGATCTCTGATCCCTCTAAGTGATCTCTGATCCCTCTAAGTGACCTCTGATCCCTCTAAGTGATCTCTGATCCCTCTAAGTGATCTCTGATCCCTCTAAGTGATCTCTGATCCCTCTAAGTGACTCTCTGATCCCTCTAAGTGATCTCTGATCCCTCTAAGTGATCTCTGATCCCTCTAAGTGATCTCTGATCCCTCTAAGTGATCTCTGATCCCTCTAAGTGATCTCTGATCCCTCTAAGTGATCTCTGATCCCTCTAAGTGATCTCTGATCCCTCTAAGTGACCTCTGATCCCTCTAAGTGATCTCTGATCCCTCTAAGTGATCTCTGATCCCTCTAAGTGACTCTGATCCCTCTAAGTGATCTCTGATCCCTCTAAGTGATCTCTGATCCCTCTAAGTGATCTCTGATCCCTCTAAGTGATCTCTGATCCCTCTAAGTGATCCTCTGATCCCTCTAAGTGATCTCTGATCCCTCTAAGTGATCTCTGATCCCTCTAAGTGATCTCTGATCCCTCTAAGTGATCTCTGATCCTCTAAGTGATCTCTGATCCCTCTAAGTGATCTCTGATCCCTCTAAGTGATCTCTGATCCCTCTAAGTGATCTCTGATCCCTCTAAGGGATCTCTGATCCTCTATCGATCCCTCTAAGTGATCTCTGATCCCTCTAAGTGATCTCTGATCCCTCTAAGTGATCTCTGATCCCTCTAAGTGATCTCTGATCCCTCTAAGTGATCTCTGATCCCTCTAAGTGATCTCTGATCCCTCTAAGTGATCTCTGATCCCTCTAAGTGATCTCTGATCCCTCTAAGTGATCTCTGATCCCTCTAAGTGATCTCTGATCCCTCTAAGTGATCTCTGATCCCTCTAAGTGATCTCTGATCCCTCTAAGTGATCTCTGATCCTCTAAGTGATCTCTGATCCCTCTAAGTGATCTCTGATCCCTCTAAGTGATCTCTGATCCCTCTAAGTGATCTCTGATCCCTCTAAGTGCTCTGATCCCTCTAAGTGATCTCTGATCCCTCTAAGTGATCTCTGATCCCTCTAAGTGATCTCTGATCCTCTAAGTGATCTCTGATCCCTCTAAGTGATCTCTGATCCCTCTAAGTGACTCTGATCCCTCTAAGTGATCTCTGATCCCTCTAAGTGATCTCTGATCCCTCTAAGTGACCTCTGATCCCTCTAAGTGACTTGTCCACTAAGTGACTCTGATCCCTCTAAGTGATCTCTGATCCCTCTAAGTGATCTCTGATCCCTCTAAGTGATCTCTGATCCCTCTAAGTGATCTCTGATCCCTCTAAGTGATCTCTGATCCCTCTAAGTGATCTCTGATCCCTCTAAGTGACCTCTGATCCCTCTAAGTGACCTCTGATCCTCTAAGTGACCTCTGATCCCTCTAAGTGACCTCTGATCCCTCTAAGTGACCTCTGATCCCTCTAAGTGATCTCTGATCCCTCTAAGTGATCTCTGATCCCTCTAAGTGATCTCTGATCCCTCTAAGTGATCTCTGATCCCTCTAAGTGATCTCTGATCCCTCTAAGTGATCTCTGATCCCTCTAAGTGACCTCTGATTCCCTCTAAGTTACCTCTGATCCCTCTAAGTGACCTCTGATCCTCTAAGTGACCTCTGATCCCTCTAAGTGACCTCTGATCCCTCTAAGTGATCTCTGTATCCCTCTAAGTTGATCTCTGATCCCTCTAGTGATCTCTGATCCCTCTAAGTGTCTCTGATCCCTCTAAGTGATCTCGATCCTCTAAGTGATCTCTGATCCCTCTAAGTGACCTCTGATCCCTCTAAGTGATCTCTGATCCCTCTAAGTGACCTCTGATCCCTCTAAGTGATCATCTGATCCTCTAAGTGATCTCTGATCCCTCTAAGTGATCTCTGATCCCTCTAAGTGTCTCTGATCCCTCTAAGTGATTCTCTGATCCTCTAAGTGATCTCTGATCCCTCTAAGTGATCTCGTGATCCCTCTAAGTGATCGTCTGATCCCGCTAAGTTGATCTCTGATCCCTCTAAGTGATCTCTGATCCCTCTACGTGATTCTCTAGATTTCCCTCTAAGTGAATCTCTGATCCCTCTAAGGTGATCTCTGATCCCTCTAAGTGATCTCTGATCCTCTAAGGTGATCTTCTGATCCCTCTAAGGTGATCTCTGATCCCTCTAAGTGATCTCTGATCCCTCTAAGTGATCTCTGATCCCTCTAAGTGATCTCTGATCCCTCTAAGTGATCCTCTGATCCCTCTAAGTGATCTCTGATCCCTCTAAGTGATCTCTGATCCCTCTAAGTGACCTCTGATCCCTCTAAGTGACCTCTGATCCTCTAAGTGATCTCTGATCCCTCTAAGTGACCTCTGATCCCTCTAAGTGATCTCTGATCCCTCTAAGTGACCTCTGATCCCTCTAAGTGACCTCTGATCCCTCTAAGTGACCTCTGATCCCTCTAAGTGACCTCTGATCCCTCTAAGTGACCTCTGATCCCTCTAAGTGACCTCTGATCCTCTAAGTGACCTCTGATCCCTCTAAGTGACCTCTGATCCCTCTAAGTGACCTCTGATCCCTCTAAGTGACTCTGATCCCTCTAAGTGACCTCTGATCCCTCTAAGTGACCTCTGATCCCTCTAAGTGACCTCTGATCCCTCTAAGTGACCTCTGATCCCTCTAAGTGATCTCTGATCCCTCTAAGTGATCTCTGATCCCTCTAAGTGATCTCTGATCCCTCTAAGTGACCTCTGATCCCTCTAAGTGACCTCTGATCCCTCTAAGTGACCTCTGATCCCTCTAAGTGACCTCTGATCCCTCTAAGTGATCTCTGATCCCTCTAAGTGATCCTCTGATCCCTCTAAGTGACTCTGATCCCCTACTGACGCTCTGATCCTCTAAGTGACCTCTGATCCCTCTAAGTGACCTCTGATCCCTCTAAGTGACCTCTGATCCCTCTAAGTGACCTCTGATCCCTCTAAGTGATCTCTGATCCCTCTAAGTGACCTCTGATCCCTCTAAGTGACCTCTGATCCCTCTAAGTGACCTCTGATCCCTCTAAGTGACCTCTGAATCCCTCTAAGTGACCTTCTGATCCCTCTAAGTGACCTCTGATCCCTTACCTCTGATCCCTCTAAGTGACCTCTGATCCCTCTAAGTGACCTCTGATCCTCTAGGGATCTCCTGATCCCTCTAAGTGACCTCTGATCCCTAAGATCCCTCTAAGTGACCTCTGATCCCTCTAAGTGACCTCTGATCCCTCTAAGTGACCTCTGATCCCTCTAAGTGATCTCTGATCCCTCTAAGTGACCTCTGATCCCTCTAAGTGACCTCTGATCCCTCTAAGTGACCTCTGATCCCTCTAAGTGACCTCTGATCCCTCTAAGTGACCTCTGATCCCTCTAAGTGACCTCTGATCCCTCTAAGTGATCTCTGATCCCTCTAAGTGATCTCTGATCCCTCTAAGTGATCTCTGATCCCTCTAAGTGATCTCTGATCCCTCTAAGTGATCTCTGATCCCTCTAAGTGATCTCTGATCCCTCTAAGTGATCTCTGATCCCTCTAAGTGATCTCTGATCCCTCTAAGTGATCTCTGATCCCTCTAAGTGACCTCTGATCCCTCTAAGTGATCTCTGATCCCTCTAAGTGATCTCTGATCCCTCTAAGTGATCTCTGATCCCTCTAAGTGATCTCTGATCCCTCTAAGTGATCTCTGATCCCTCTAAGTGATCTCTGATCCCTCTAAGTGTCTCTGATCCCTCTAAGTGATCTCTGATCCCTCTAAGTGATCTCTGATCCCTCTAAGTGATCTCTGATCCTCTAAGTGATCTCTGATCCCTCTAAGTGATATGATCCTCTAAGTGATCTCGATCCCTCTAAGTGATCTCTGATCCCTCTAAGTGAGCTCCTGATCCTCTAAGTGATCTCTGATCTCCTCTAAGTGATCTCTGATCCCTCTAAGTGATCTCTGATCCCTCTAAGTGATCTCTGATCCCTCTAAGTGATCTCTGATCCCTCTAAGTGATCTCTGATCCCTCTAAGTGATCTCTGATCCCTCTAAGTGATCTCTGATACCTCTAAGTGATCTCTGATCCCTCTAAGTGATATCTGATCCCTCTAAGTGATCTCTGATCCCTCTAAGTGATCTCTGATCCCTCTAAGTGATCTCTGATCCCTCTAAGTGATCTCTGATCCCTCTAAGTGATCTCTGATCCCTCTAAGTGATCCTCTGATCCCTCTAAGTGATCTCTGATCCCTCTAAGTGATCTCTGATCCCTCTAAGTGATCTCTGATCCCTCTAAGTGATCTCTGATCCCTCTAAGTGATCTCTGATCCCTCTAAGTGATCTCTGATCCCTCTAAGTGATCTCTGATCCCTCTAAGTGATCTCTGATCCCTCTAAGTGATCTCTGATCCCTCTAAGTGATCTCTGATCCCTCTAAGTGATCTCTGATCCCTCTAAGTGATCTCTGATCCCTCTAAGTGATCTCTGATCCCTCTAAGTGATCTCTGATCCCTCTAAGTGATCTCTGATCCCTCTAAGTGATCTCTGATCCCTCTAAGTGATCTCTGATCCCTCTAAGTGATCTCTGATCCCTCTAAGTGATCTCTGATCCCTCTAAGTGATCTCTGATCCCTCTAAGTGATCTCTGATCCCTCTAAGTGATCTCTGATCCCTCTAAGTGATCTCTGATCCCTCTAAGTGACCTCTGATCCCTCTAAGTGACCTCTGATCCCTCTAAGTGACCTCTGATCCCTCTAAGTGACCTCTGATCCCTCTAAGTGACCTCTGATCCCTCTAAGTGATCTCTGATCCCTCTAAGTGATCTCTGATCCCTCTAAGTGATCTCTGATCCCTCTAAGTGACCTCTGATCCCTCTAAGTGACCTCTGATCCCTCTAAGTGACCTCTGATCCCTCTAAGTGACCTCTGATCCCTCTAAGTGACCTCTGATCCCTCTAAGTGATCTCTGATCCCTCTAAGTGATCTCTGATCCCTCTAAGTGATCTCTGATCCCTCTAAGTGACCTCTGATCCCTCTAAGTGACCTCTGATCCCTCTAAGTGACCTCTGATCCTCTAAGTGACCTCTGATCCCTCTAAGTGACCTCTGATCCCTCTAAGTGACCTCTGATCCCTCTAAGTGACCTCTGATCCCTCTAAGTGACCTCTGATCCCTCTAAGTGACCTCTGATCCCTCTAAGTGACCTCTGATCCCTCTAAGTGACCTCTGATCCCTCTAAGTGACCTCTGATCCCTCTAAGTGACCTCTGATCCCTCTAAGTGATCTCTGATCCCTCTAAGTGATCTCTGATCCCTCTAAGTGACCTCTGATCCCTCTAAGTGACCTCTGATCCCTCTAAGTGACCTCTGATCCCTCTAAGTGATCCTCTGATCCCTCTAAGTGATCTCTGATCCCTCTAAGTGATCTCTGATCCCCCCTCTAAGTGATCTCTGATCCCTCTAAGTGATCTCTGATCCCTCTAAGTGACCTCTGATCCCTCTAAGTGACCTCTGATCCCTCTAAGTGACCTCTGATCCCTCTAAGTGACCTCTGATCCCTCTAAGTGACCTCTGATCCCTCTAAGTGATCCTCTGATCCCTCTAAGTGACCTCTGATCCCTCTAAGTGATCCTCTGATCCCTCTAAGTGATCTCTGATCCCTCTAATGATCTCTGATCCCTCTAAGTGATCTCTGATCCCTCTAAGTGATCTCTGATCCCTCTAAGTGATCTCTGATCCCTCTAAGTGATCTCTGATCCCTCTAAGTGGATCTCTGATCCCTCTAAGTGACCTCTGATCCCTCTAAGTGACCTCTGATCCCTCTAAGTGACCTCTGATCCCTCTAAGTGACCTCTGATCCTCTAAGTGACCTCTGATCCCTCTAAGTGACCTCTGATCCCTCTAAGTGACCTCTGATCCCTCTAAGTGACCTCTGATCCCTCTAAGTGACCTCTGATCCCTCTAAGTGACCTCTGATCCCTCTAAGTGATCTCTGGATCCCTCTAAGTGATCTCTGATCCTCTAAGTGATCTCTGATCCCTCTAAGTGACCTCTGATCCCTCTAAGTGACCTCTGATCCCTCTAAGTGACCTCTGATCCCTCTAAGTGACCTCTGATCCCTCTAAGTGACCTCTGATCCCTCTAAGTGACCTCTGATCCCTCTAAGTGATCTCTGATCCCTCTAAGTGATCTCTGATCCCTCTAAGTGACCTCTGATCCCTCTAAGTGACCTCTGATCCCTCTAAGTGACCTCTGATCCCTCTAAGTGACCTCTGATCCCTCTAAGTGATCTCTGATCCCTCTAAGTGACCTCTGATCCCTCTAAGTGACCTCTGATCCCTCTAAGTGACCTCTGATCCCTCTAAGTGACCTCTGATCCCTCTAAGTGACCTCTGATCCCTCTAAGTGACCTCTGATCCCTCTAAGTGACCTCTGATCCCTCTAAGTGATCTCTGATCCCTCTAAGTGACCTCTGATCCCTCTAAGTGACCTCTGATCCCTCTAAGTGATCTCTGATCCCTCTAAGTGACCTCTGATCCCTCTAAGTGACCTCTGATCCCTCTAAGTGACCTCTGATCCCTCTAAGTGACTCTGATCCCTCTAAGTGCCTCGATCCCTCTAAGTGACCTCTGATCCCTCTAAGTGACCTCGATCCCTCTAAGTGACCTCTGATCCCTCTAAGTGACCACTTGACCTAAGTGACCTCTGATCCCTCTAAGTGACCTCTGATCCCTCTAAGTGACCTCTGATCCCTCTAAGTGACCTCTGATCCCTCTAAGTGACCTCTGATCCCTCTAAGTGAACCTCTGATCCCTCTAAGTGACCTCTGATCCCTCTAAGTGACCTCTGATCCCTCTAAGTGATCTCTGATCCCTCTAAGTAGACCTCTGATCCCTCTAAGTGACCTCTGATCCTCTAAGTGACCTCTGATCCCTCTAAGTGACCTCTGATCCCTCTAAGTGACCTCTATCCCTCTAAGTGACCTCTGATCCCTCTAAGTGACTCTGATTCCCTCTAAGTGACCCTCTGATCCCTCTAAGTGACCTCTGATCCCTCTAAGTGACCTCTGAATACCCTCTAAGAATGATCCTCTGAATCCCTCTAAAGTGACCTCTTATCCCTCTAAGTGACCTCTGATCCCTCTAAGTGACCCTGATCCCTCTAAGTGACCTCTGATCCCTCTAAGTGACCTCTGATCCCTCTAAGTGACCTCTGATCCATCTAGTGACTCTGATCCCTCTAAGTGACCTCTGATCCCTCTAAGTGACCTCTGATCCTCTAAGTGACCTCTGATCCCTCTAAGTGACCCTCTGATTACCCCTCTAAGTGACCTCTGATCCCTCTAAGTGACCTCTGATCCCTCTAAGTGACCTCTGATCCCTCTAAGTGACCTCTGATCCCTCTAAGTGACCTCTGATCCCTCTAAGTGACCTCTGATCCCTCTAAGTGACCTCTGATCCCTCTAAGTGACCTCTGATCCCTCTAAGTGACCTCTGATCCCTCTAAGTGACCTCTGATCCCTCTAGTGACCTCTGATCCCTCTAAGTGACTCTGATCCCCTCTAAGTGACCTCTGATCCCTCTAAGGTGACCTCTGATCCCTCTAAGTGACCTCTGATCCCTCTAAGTGAACCTCTGATGATCCCTCTAAGTGACCTCTGATCCCTCTAAGTGACCTCTGATCCCTCTAAGTGACCTCTGATCCCTCTAAGTGACCTCTGATCCCTCTAAGTGACCTCTGATCCCTCTAAGTGACCTCTGATCCCTCTAAGTGACCTCTGATCCCTCTAAGTGACCTCTGATCCCTCTAAGTGACCTCTGATCCCTCTAAGTGACCTCTGATCCCTCTAAGTGACCTCTGATCCCTCTAAGTGACCTCTGATCCCTCTAAGTGACCTCTGATCCCTCTAGTGACCTCTGATCCCTCTAAGGGACCTCTGATCCCTCTAAGTGACCTCGGATCCCTCTAAGTGACCTCTGATCCCTCTAAGTGACCTCTGATCCCTCTAAGTGACCTCTGATCCCTCCTAAGTGACCTCTGATCCCTCTAAATGACCTCTGATCCCTCTAAGTGACCTCTGATCCCTCTAGTGACCTCTGATCCCATCTAAGTGACCTCTGATCCCTCTAAGTGACCTCTGATCCCTCTAAGTGACCTCTGATCCCTCTAAGTGACCTCTGATCCCTTCTAAGTGACCTCTGATCCCTCTAAGTGACCTCTGATCCCTCTAAGTGACCTCTGATCCCTCTAAGTGACCTCTGATCCCTCTAAGTGACCTCTGATCCCTCTAAGTGACCTCTGATCCCTCTAAGTGACCTCTGATCCCTCTAAGTGACCTCTGATCCCTCTAAAGTGACCTCTGATCCCTCTAAGTGACCTCTGATCCCTCTAAGTGACCTCTGATCCCTCTAAGTGACCTCTGATCCCTCTAAGTGACCTCTGATCCCTCTAAGTGACCTCTGATCCTCTAAGTGACCTCTGATCCCTCTAAGTGACCTCTGATCCCTCTAAGTGACCTCTGATCCCTCTAAGTGACCTCTGATCCCTCTAAGTGACCTCTGATCCCTCTAAGTGACCTCTGATCCCTCTAAGTGACCCTGATCCCTCTAAGTGACCTCTGATCCCTCTAAGTGACTCTGATCCCTCTAAGTGACCTCTGATCCCTCTAAGTGACCTCTGATCCCTCTAAGTGACCTCTGATCCTCTAGATGACCCTCTGGGAGATCCCTCTATGACCTCTATCCCTCTAAGTGACCTCTGATCCCTCTAAGTGACCTCTGATCCCTCGAAGTGACCTGATCCTCTAAGTGACCTCTGATCCCTCTAAGTGGACCTCTGATCCCTCTAAGTGACCTCTGATCCCTCTAAGTGACCTCTGATCCCTCTAAGTGACCTCTGATCCGCTAAGTGACCTCTGATCCCTCTAAGTGACCTCTGATCCCTCTAAGTGACCTCTCCTCTAAAGTGACCTCTGAATCCCTCTAAGTGACCTCTGATCCCTCTAAGTGACCTCTGATCCTCTAATGACCTCTGATCCCTCTAAGGGACCTCTGATCCCTCTAAGTGACCTCTGATCCCTCTAAGTGCCTCTGATCCCTCTAAGTGACCTCTGATCCCTCTAAGTGACCTCTGATCCCTCTAAGTGACATCTGACCTCCTGATCCCTCTAAGTGACCTCTGATCCCCTCTAAGTGACCTCTGATCCCTCTAAGTGACCTCTGATCCCTCAATTACCTTGCCTCTAAGTGACCTCTGATCCCTCTAAAGTGACCTCTGATCCCTCTAAGTGGACCTCTGATCCCTCTAAGTGACCTCTGATCCCTCTAAGTGACCTCTGATCCCTCTAAGTGACCTCTGATCCCTCTAAGTGACCTCTGATCCCTCTAAGTGACCTCTGATCCCTCTAAGTGACCTCTGATCCCTCTAAGTGACCTCTGATCCCTCTAAGTGACCTCTGATCCCTCTAAGTGACCTCTGATCCCTCTAAGTGACCTCTGATCCCTCTAAGTGAACTCTGATCCCTCTAAGTGACCTCTGATCCCTCTAAGTGACCTCTGATCCCTCTAAGTGACCTCTGATCCCTCTAAGTGACCTCTTATCCCTCTAAGTGACCTCTGATCCCTCTAAGTGACCTCTGATCCCTCTAAGTGACCTCTGATCCCTCTAAGTGACCTCTGATCCCTCTAAGTGACCTCTGATCCCTCTAAGGGACCTCTGATCCCCTCTAAGTGACCTCTGATCCCTCTAAGTGACCTCTGATCCCTCTAAGTGACCTATGTCCCTCTAAGTGACCTCTGATCCCTCTACGTGGACCTCTGATCCCTCTAGAAGTGACCTCTGATCCCTCTAAGTGACCTCTGATGCCCTCTAAGTGACCTCTGATCCCCTCTAAGTGGACCCTCTGATCCCTCTAAGTGGACCTCTGATCCCTCTAAGTGACCTCTGATCCCTCCTAAGTGACCTCTGATCCCTCTAAGTGACCTCTGATCCCTCTAAGTGACCTCTGATCCCTCCTAAGTGACCTCTGATCCCTCTAAGTGACCTCTGATCCCTCTAAGTGACCTCTGATCCCTCTAAGTGACCTCTGATCCCTCTAGATGACCTCTGATCCCTCTAAGTGACCTCTTGATCCCTCTAAGCCTGATCTCTAAGTGACCTCTGATCCCTCTAAGTGACCTACTGATCCTCGAAGTGAACCTCTGATCCCTCTAAGTGACCTCTGATCCCTCTAAGTGACCTACTGATCCTCTAAGTGACCTCTGATCCCTCTAAGTGACCCTCCTGATCCCTCTAAGTGACCTCTGATCCCTCCTAAGTGACCTCTGATCCCTCTATAGTGACCTCTGATCCCTCTAAGTGACCTCTGATCCCTCTAAGTGACCTCTGATCCCTCTAAGTGACCTCTGATCCCTCTAAGTGACCTCTGATCCCTCTAAGTGACCTCTGATCCCTCTAAGTGACCTCTGATCCCTCTAAGTGACCTCTGATCCTCTAAGTGACCTCTGATCCCTCTAAGTTGACCTCTGTCCCTCTAAGTGACCTCTGATCCCTCTAAGTGACCTCTGATCCCTCTAATTGACCTACTGATCCCTCTAAGTGACCTCTGATCCCCTCTAAGTGACCTCTGATCCCTCTAAGTGACCTCTGGATCCCTCTAAGTGACCTCTGATCCCTCTAAGTGCCCTGTGATTCCCTCTAAGGACTCTTGATCCTCTAAGTGACCTCTGATCCCTCTAAGTGACCTCTGATCCCTCTAATGACCTCTGATCCCTCTAAGTGACCTCTGATCCCTCTAAGTGACCTCTGATCCTCTAAGTGACCTCTGATCCCTCTAAGTGACCTCTGATCCCTCTAAGTGACCCTCTGATCCCTCTAAGTGACCTCTGATCCTCTAAGTGACCTCTATCCCTCTAAGTGACCTCTGATCCCTCTAAGTGACCTCTGATCCCTCTAAGTGACCTCTGATCCCTCTAGTGATCCCTCTAAGTGACCTCTGATCCCTCTAAGTGACCTCTGATCCCTCTAAGTGACCTCTGATCCCTCTAAGTGACCTCTGATCCCTCTAAGTGACCTCTGATCCCTCTAAGTGACCTCTGATCCCTCTAAGTGACCTCTGATCCCTCTAAGTGACCTCTGATCCCTCTAAGTGACCTCTGATCCCTCTAAGTGACCTCTGATCCCTCTAAGTGACCTCTGATCCCTCTAAGTGACCTCTGATCCCTCTAAGTGACCTCTGATCCCTCTAAGTGACCTCTGATCCCTCTAAGTGACCTCTGATCCCTCTAAGTGACCTCTGATCCCTCTAAGTGACCTCTGATCCCTCTAAGTGACCTCTGATCCCTCTAAGTGACCTCTGATCCCTCTAAGTGACCTCTGATCCCTCTAAGTGACCTCTGATCCCTCTAAGTGACCTCTGATCCCTCTAAGTGACCTCTGATCCCTCTAAGTGACCTCTGATCCCTCTAAGTGACCTCTGATCCCTCTAAGTGACCTCTGATCCCTCTAAGTGACCTCTGATCCCTCTAAGTGACCTCTGATCCCTCTAAGTGACCTCTGATCCCTCTAAGTGACCTCTGATCCCTCTAAGTGACCTCTGATCCCTCTAAGTGACCTCTGATCCCTCTAAGTGACCTCTGATCCCTCTAAGTGACCTCTGATCCCTCTAAGTGACCTCTGATCCCTCTAAGTGACCTCTGATCCCTCTAAGTGACCTCTGATCCCTCTAAGTGACCTCTGATCCCTCTAAGTGACCTCTGATCCCTCTAAGTGACCTCTGATCCCTCTAAGTGACCTCTGATCCCTCTAAGTGACCTCTGATCCCTCTAAGTGACCTCTGATCCCTCTAAGTGACCTCTGATCCCTCTAAGTGACCTCTGATCCCTCTAAGTGACCTCTGATCCCTCTAAGTGACCTCTGATCCCTCTAAGTGACCTCTGATCCCTCTAAGTGACCTCTGATCCCTCTAAGTGACCTCTGATCCCTCTAAGTGACCTCTGATCCCTCTAAGTGACCTCTGATCCCTCTAAGTGACTCTGACCTCGAAGTGACCTCTGATCCCTTAAGTGACCTCTGATCCCTCTAAGTGACCTCTGATCCCTCTAAGTGACCTCTGATCCCTCTAAGTGACCTCTGATCCCTCTAAGTGACCTCTGATCCCTCTAAGTGACCTCTGATCCCTCTAAGTGACCTCTGATCCCTCTAATGACCTCTGATCCCTCTAAGTGACCTTGTCCCTCTAAGTGACCCTGATCCCTCTAAGTGACCTCTGATCCCTCTAAGTGACCTCTGATCCCTCTAAGTGACCTCTGATCCCTCTAAGTGACCTCTGATCCCTCTAAGTGACCTCTGATCCCTCTAAGTGACCTCTGATCCCTCTAAGTGACCTCTGATCCCTCTAAGTGACCTCTGATCCCTCTAAGTGACCTCTGATCCCTCTAAGTGACCTCTGATCCCTCTAAGTGACCTTCTGATCCCTCTAAGTGACCTCTGATCCCTCTACGTGACCTCTGATCCCTCTAAGTGACCTCTGATCCCTCTAAGTGACCTCTGATCCCTCTAAGTGATCCCTCTAAGTGACCTCTGATCCCTCTAAGTGACCTCTGATCCCTCTAAGGACCTCTGATCCCTCTAAGTGACCTCTGATCCCTCTAAGTGACCCTCTGATCCCTCTAAGTGACCTCTGATCCCTCTAAGTGACCTCTGATCCTCTAAGTGACCTCTGATCCCTCTAAGTGACCTCTGATCCCTCTAAGTGACCTCTGATCCCTCTAAGTGACCTCTGATCCCCTCTAAGTGACCTCTGATCCCTCTAAGTGACCTCTGATCCCTCTAAGTGATCTCTGATCACGTACCATGCTACAGAGAGTTATGTTTGTCACAGGAAAGTAACATTTATATTGAAAATTCTCAGAGCTGGAATTTAGCGACATAAATGACATAGTCACGTAGAAGGGAAGTAATAAAATAATAATACAAATAAAACATAATAAAATCAAATAATTATTTGATTTTATTATGTTTTATTTTTCAAATAATTATTTGATTTCATTATGTTTTATTTTTATTATTTTATTACTTCCCTTCTACGTGACTTTACCGAAAGAAACAAGAAGATGAATCCCTGCAGTCACGAAAGCTTTAAATCGAAATAAATGACATAGTAAGGTGCAATGTAATGATTTTTTTCACGTGCAGCCATTGCCTATCAGGTGGAAAATCATCATCTCTCTACACTTGCAACCCCAATTTAATCATGGACGGCTACCTTATCAGTGGCAGCTCTGACCTCAGCCACCCAGTCATCTCTTATACTCACCTCGTTCTTAATAACTACCAGCTTTAGCTCTCCAATGTGTTTTCGGGTGTTCTGCATGTTGTTCAGCATGATATCACACAACATGATGAACAACACATACTAGGAGCTGCTTCAGGTATAGAATTCAGTTCCTGAAGAAGTTCCTAGTACGTGGAGTGTCGTTTCACGACCTGGGACCATTCACTCGAAACTCCACTTGCTGCGATCTTCTTTTGGAACTTAATTCAGTTCCCAGCACGTGGAGAGAAACGTCGGACATTGTGCCGAACAACACTCGATACAACCCGAAAGCACATCCGAGAGGTATACAGCACAAAAGTGAGAGGCTACGTAGTAAGGAACTTTATCTTTAAAAAAAATAACGAATATACCCTTTGCATCAGAGGTGTAGTTGATCTCGTTTGACTGGTATGCACGGTTCTGAATAACGCGGCGTGCCTGCTCAGTCATTGAGTCGCACCGCGTGCATGTGCAGAGGGCCCCCCCCTCCATCCACGAGGCTTAAGGTGCACATAGCCTGACACAAGCGCCGTGGTGACGTTATCGCCACTTAGTGGCGAATGGCGATTGTTGTTACCGCCGTCATTTTGCCTCCCGTGCAGGAGTGGCTCTCGCTGGCCAAGCGCAAGCGCAGTGAGCCCGAGCAGCAGAGCAGCCCTTCTCCCGTACCTCCGGCTGCCACGCCACAACCGGCGGCGGCATCGGCGGCGGCGACGGCGGCAAAACGGTCAGACTCCTCCGACTCGGAGACGTCCGACAGCGACTTGGAGGTGAGATCGCGACACACTCGCTCTGACGCTTCATTCATTGCTTTACACTTTAAATCTCGGTTTAATCATGGGCGGCTGCATCTGGATTCAAATCCAGGTTCTTGATGGCACTGCTATATCGTTAATTGTGGAGTGATTTCATATTTGGGGTCAGATTTTTGTTCTGACGGTCTTTTTCTCAGCTTTTCAGATCGCATGTGCTCACATCGCTATTAGCGACACTATTGGAAAACACCAGAATGATGTGTGCCGGTCATTTCTTCATGATGGGAATCTCTCCTTAATCTATCCATCCACGGGCCTTCTGTTAATATGGAATGTGGGGTTGGTCTTTAACCAGCATACTATGTTTTGGGAATAGCGTTGTGAATACAGTCACCCCGAAGCATTGAATAAAAAATGTGGTAATTCTAGGCCATTGGCAGTTTGGTTAAACTAGGAAATAAAGGAAGTTATCATCGAGTGGCCCCTCCTTTTAAACTCTGATCAAATTAGATTATCACGGTTGGAAATGTTTTGGAACTCTGTAGCCAAAGGAAATCCTCTTGGCTCTATCCCAATGGAAAGATGGTTATATATAGTACCATGCATTTTATATACACCACATATTCTGTATATTGAACTTTTTATTTGGTGATGCTGCTGCTGCATTGGCAGTAGTGCTCAAGCGCAAATAACAACACAAAAAACTCCACATTTGTCAAGAACACTGCATAAATAGGAGCAAAAAATTATAAAGATATATTCTAGCTATGTTGTTACAAGTCGCCCCCCTCGCTATAAAATCTATTGCCACTTTTTTATCTGAGATGGCAAGATTGGATTCTATTCGTTAAAATTTGCAGAATGTGCAGCATTTCAGGAACCACATGAAAACCTTTCGTGCAACATGTACGCATCAAAATAATCAACGATTGCTCCCACAATTAAAATTGTGCCTTAAATGTATTTTGCAATTCTATCCCATTTATCATCTACAACATTCAAAACTCATTAAGAGTCAGTGTGAAGAATGTTTATGGCAAGATAAATAAAGCCTCATTCCCATATTTGCGGCTTGACATAAAAAATATAAGTGGTTATTTTACACATCCTGTCAGCTGCACGACCTTCTCGGCATTGCCTTCACGCAAGCCTAACTGCTGATGAGACAGTGAATGTGTTAAACCAGTGCAGAGTTTAATTGTATTAAGCTATTGCTTCTTGGAGTGCATATATTCGCTGCATCGGTTCAACACAGGAAAACTGGGGCCGATTTCCATAAAATCAATGCGTCGTTACATGCCTAATACATACGAGAGGCGTCTTGATGGTCTTACGAGAGGTGTGTGCCTGCGTTTTCCACAGTGGACGGTCGGAGGCAACAACGCCAAGAAGAAGGGCAAGGGGAAGAGCGGCAAGAAGTCGAGTAAGAAGACGTCGGCCGTGGCCAAGACAGCGTCGGGGTCCTCCGAGGAGGAGAGTGCAGCGGAGGCGTCCGAGCCGGAGGAAGGTGCGGTCCCAGCGCAGTACAGTCCAACGCCTCGGTCGGAGCAAGAGCTCGAACCGAGCAGAGCGGCAGGAGGCTTTAACCGTGGAAGGAGACGCGTGCACACGGAGCAACGCTGGTGGTTTTCTTCACCAGAGTCGCTTAGCCTCTTGGGCTGTTGGGTCCTGACCGTTTCCCTCATCCATCGCTGCCTCTCTTGACTGACATAGCTTCCATCCTAATCCAACGTTCGATGTTTGACGTCGATTCAGATGAAAGGGAAATAAACAATACGTAGAGATGAGAAAGCTATACACAAGAGGTGCCAACTATTATTCATATGTAAGATGTTATTACATCCTGTTCCCGGTGCACAGACGTCATGTATGTGTGTATGTTGAACTTTTTTGCGCACCGTACATAGGCAACCGTGCTAATCGGAGGTGCAGAAACACGTCGCAACGTATTTACATGCGACCCCACGTCATGTGGCCCACCTACGCGTACTAATTTTGTTACGTGGCTCGCCAGGAAGCGCATTTGGAAGAACTGCCGTACCGAACCTTCTTCGTGGCCACAACGCCACCCCCCCTTCCCCCGCCGCCCTCTCTGTCCCTAGGGGAGGTGTCGGACTCGGACAGCAGCAGCGACTCGGGCTCGGGTTCGGCGAGCTCGTCCTCGTCGTCCTCATCGTCGGAAGGGAAGGACCAGTTCCACGATGGCTACGACGACGACCTGATGGGCGACGCAGAGGACCGCGCGCGCCTCTCCAAGATGACGGAGAAGGAGCGCGAGCAGGAGCTTTACAACCGCATCGAGAAGCGCGAGGTTCTCAAGACGAGGTCGGCATGCAAAAGCTCCCACCCCCAAGCACATTCAGTGGTGGCGTAGCCTGTTTGCAACAAGGCGTGAAATGGGTGACCCCCCCCTCCAAACCCCATGTGCAATTTTGCCCCGCCCCCCACACCTCCATTTAGAACAGTTGGCTACTTACGGTGCGAAAGAAGTTAAACATAAGTCATAGTCAGAAACCAATGAGCTATAAAAAAAATTCACAGATATCCAGTCGGAGCGGGTCAGAACGTTACAACAACAAACAATACAAAAACACGATAGTTTCTGTATATACGTAGCCGGTGCCTTGTCCTCCGTTACACCGCCTGCACACGAGACAACTATGCCACTACATCCATTGTACTCATCATGAAAGTTGTTTGTCATTCCGCTTATGACTCAAGAACCAAAAGTGGTGCAGAGAAGAGCAATGCAAAAACTATCAAAATGCATAATTGTTGTTTGAAATAGCATTACCTCACATTTAATGGAGCGATTGGCTTGTGATTACTCGCTAATTTACTATATTTTACCTACTCGTTTTGGTAATCCTTTAGTTTGGGGTTTTGTTTGTATCTGACATGTTTGGCACTGTTTAAATCACTCGACTCACAATTATAAGGCCGTAATTTTCAAAGCAGCATTATTAGAGATTGACTCAGACCAACATTCTTTCAGGCCCAATAAAATTGTTACCACCATGGGACTTCAACATTGCTCTCTTCCAAAATAGATTTTTTTTTTTTGGGTTAGATCGCGTAAATATAAATGTGCCGTTAAACCCGCCACCACCCAACACAGCCAATTAGTAAGGTGTGTCACGTGAACAAAACATGCCAATTCTTTACTTGTACAGCACACTGATGTTGGAGAATTCTGGAAAATGATGCTGGATGTAGTTAGCAGCTAAATGTCATACTCAAATTGTGAATGCCGTGGATTTACTCTCCAACACACCGATGTGCTGTACTAATAACGAATTGGCATGTTTTGTTTCGTGACTAACCTTACTAATTGGCTGTGGCAGGTGGTGGCTGGTTTAACGACGCTTATATTGAAACGATCTAACACAAAAACCTCTTATGGACAATATTGATCGCGAAAGCCTACATTTTAAATTGCTTTCTTTAACGGAGAGACTGGCCCTCATCATGATAATATGAAATTTACACCACTGGCACCGCCCCAGGCTCATGTCAGCAGGGAGACATTGTAACATTGTTTCCTCTAATTTGCTTCATGTGTGGCTGATGATGGTGATTTTGTATGGAAAAAAAATACCAACTATTAGCGATTCAGTTCTAAGTGATTTAGCCCTTCAATTGCTTTGTATGATAGTTAGTGAATTGCAGATATAGCTACCCATTCATTCACCCACCGCCTTCAAATATTTATTGGGCATAGTGCGAATTTATGCGTCCGTGGTTTGATGTTCATCGCGGCAATCACGCGCAAGAGTGAGTTTGATTTTTCACTTGTGCATCAGGTATCTTCCATGGCTTGTGCGCAGATCCAGCCAAGCTTTGGCCACTGTGTCCATGGAAAATTGAAGATGGCCAGTCGGGTGGTGTCGTTGCTGATGAGCGTGTGTGTTGGTGAAACCGAGCAATGTGGTGGTGGGGTCATTGATCAGAATCGGTTGGGCACATTTCTTGAAGCCCACTAGCCGGTCCGAGCCGTTGCGATCCTGAAATTCGGTTCAACACAGCGTCTTTGCGCCGTGTTTTAAAAAATCCATTTCGGATGCACGACTCGTAAACGATTAACGCCGCAGATTCGAGATCGAGAAGAAACTGAAAGCGAGAAAGAAGAAGGAGAAACGAAAGAAGCACGAGCATGACCGGGAGCACAGGGAGAAGCAGAGCAAGGTGCAGGAGACACCCGTAAAGGTGAGACGGCAGAAAAATTATCTATCTGACGAGATTGCAAAAGGTTTTGCTGGCTGGCTGGCTGGCACGCGGTGGTGACATTACCACGTACATCTGCATGATGACGTCCCACTGATCTCACGCCTACCAACCCCCCAACCCCCTACCCACCCCCCACCCCGGCTGTGGATCCTGCACAAATGCATGGACAGTGCCAGGAATTTTATTTTTAACAAATGTTTTTATCGTAGTTGTTTTTAAAGTTTATTTTGTGTCGGTGAGAATTGCCAAGAGACCAGAATAGTCGTCATTTGCAACATTGACCTGGTGCAATGATTGCTGTTTTGTCTAATTCCAATTGAAAAAAAAGTGCGGTGTAATTTTCTAACGAAGAAAATTTTGACCGTGATGCCGGCACACACGATGGTCTACTCTTTGCGAATTAAGTCAGGGGGGCTTTAACGCACGATGTGAAGTATACGGCGCTCACCATGTACGGTTATTGCAGCCGCGGTAATAATCAGGGAGGCCTCTCTAGTTGAACCGTGAACCTCTGCAACAAGCGGTGAACGTGCGACTACCGCCGGTGCCACGTGAGCCGGTGGCGAAACGGAACGAACGTGCGAACGCGTCCCCCGTGACTGACGGTGACTGAGGATTTGGCATCGGCGTTGCCTTGGGCAGGTGATGTCGCACAGCAAGGAGCGGCGCTCAAAGCGGGACGAGAAACTCGACAAGAAGTCCCAGGCCATGGAGGAGCTCAAAGCCGAGCGCGAAAAGAAGAAAAACAAGACTGGTGGGTGACCACACACCTTCCTCTGCCTAACCCCTCTCTGCCCCCATCTCACCACAACCCCCACTGCCCGTGTGGGCACTTTGGATCTTACCAGGGCAACCCCTGAGCCAGACTCGATGCCGACCAGGCCAAAGCCTGCCAGTTGTTAGTAGATGCAGCCATGCACAGCCGCACGAGAGTGTGCGCTGCTCTGCGCCCCTTTGCAGTTTTAAAGGGTCACGTAGAAGGGAAATAATAATATAATAAAAATAAAATTCTCACGACGTTTTTTTTTTATTTTCTTGCTGTGGTTTTCACACCTGATGATGATTGCATGTGTTGCAATCGAAACGTCGTGATAATTTTATTGTTTTATTTTTATTATTTTATTTTTTCCCTTCTACGTGACTTTACCGAAAAAACCAAGAATATGAATACCTGCAGTCACGAAAGCTTTAAATCGAAATTTAGGGTCAGTGATAGTTTGCCTTCAGCAGTGGATTGACTGGCTGACGGTGATCCTGATGGCTTGTGACTTTAAGCTGCACGTGAGGCATGGCAGTTGTTCAAGAGTAGCATGATATCATACTCTTTGATTCTTTCGGTAAAGTCACGTAGGTATAAAATAAATTAAATCACGACATTTCGATTGCAACACAAGCAATCATCATCAGAAACTCGTGATTTATTTTATTTTCTACCTACATGACTTTACCGAAAGAACCAAAAAGTATGGATCCCTGCAGTCACGAAAACTTCAAAACTAGCATTATATCACTTTTTATGATGTCACTTCAATGAATTGTCTGAGCCTACACTCTTCAATTAGCATCGCTCACCACCCTTTCTTTCACCATTGCTCCGTTGTTGCATGTGTGACTTCTCACCTCCATGAATGAAACTACGGTATTCCACAATGACCGAGTACAGTTCATATTACAGACTCCGAGCTGGTATCATAAATTACTCAAATAATTGGATATCCCCAGCTCTACATCTATCTGCACCATCCGGAGCTTAACTCAGAGTGGGAAGTGCGTGAGTTCAAGTACCAGTCGAGGGTCATGTTAACTCATGATTATCCCTTTGGGATGAGGGAGTCTTATCTATTCTCTTATGTTTGGAGATTCTGCATACATTCACTTGTGCGAACTCATCGTCGGAAGGAACTTTTTTTATTTGTTATTTATATTCTCCACAATGACCCGATTGATTGTAATTTAATGTCAAACCAAGACCTGAATCTTAAAGAGAGGGAATCCTTCTCGATAACAACTGGCAGTTCACCAGCATTGATTCAAGCAAGCTTGACTTTGCTGATAAGACACACTGTGCCGACAAAGGTCCAGTGTTTGCTTGTACTGAATCAATGCTGCTAAAATAATCCACTCCCAGAAGGCCTTGCGTGTGGAGAGACTGATATATGAAGGTGATATATTGTCTACCCATCTTTGTTTGATACCGAAGGACTGTCGTCCGTCATTGTTTTATTTTGACCAATTGCAGCGGAGCTTCTGGCACGGAAGCAGCGTCTAAACGCGAGCGACGTGTACTCTGACGATGACGAGGAGGAAGAGGAGGATGACAAGGCGAGCGAGAAGAGCGACCAAAGCTCCTGCTCGTCGTCCTCCTCCGATGAGGAGGAAGAGTAAGTCGTTGGGTTTCTTCTGCGTGCGCGTGCCCTCCCTGAACGAGCGCCAACTCCTAACGACTCCACACGTCTTTGGTCCGCCCTCGAATGGAATTCTGCTACCGCATATTTCAGGCAGTACGTTAACATCACTAAAAGCCTATTAATAAGAACCAATCAAAAGCTTCCCCCCCCTTATTAAGGAGCCAGCCATGTATGCTGAAATCTATACCGTACATCCAGCAGTGGATTGGTCACAGCTGATGACGATGGCGATGATGGGAGCGTAACATTCGAATCCAAGACCCCGATCGGTGCTGGCTCGGTGCACGGGTCTTGAAATGCCCCTAAGGCTACCCATCCACCTGCAAGCCAGGGTCGTTAGAGTCGTGGGAATGCCTTCATCCGACAGTGGATAGATCACAGCGGATGATGATTATGACGATGATGATGACAGCGGTGATGGTGATGATCCTTGCCGCAGGAAGGAGGAGTCGGCGCCCAAGACGACGCTGGTGTCATCCAAGGACGAGCTCAACCAGATCCGGCTGTCGCGGCACAAGATGGAGCGCTGGTGCCACATGCCGTTCTTCGAGCGCACGGCCATCGGCTGCTTCGTCCGCATTGGCATCGGCAACAACAACGCCAAGCCCGTGTACCGGGTGCGTCGCACAGTCTCTTGCCACCGCTCGCTCGCTTGCTCGCTCGCTCGCTCGCATCCATCGAGAGCTGTGGTTCTCAACCTTTTTTTTTTGGCTACTGTGTTGACCCCTTGTTGAATTTTGTTTCAACCGAGTGTGGTGCCCCATTGCCTGGCCCAAACATGGTTCTGAGGAATAAATGTGTGAATAATGAACGTTAATATTTTAACAAATTGTCCATTTTGTAAGGTATCCTAACTAGCTGGTAACTGCAAGTGAATTATAAAAATTAAGGTCAATATTTTAAATAATTGTCCATCTTCTGAGGTATCCCTAACACGCTAGTTACTTTTGATTTAAAGCTTTCGTGACTGCAGGGATTCATATTCTTGGTTATTTCAGTAAATTCACGTACAAGGGAAATAATAAAATAAAAAATATATAAAACAATAACATTTTCTTTAAGAAAAAAACTGCCACTTTTTTCAAATTTTCTTGTTGTGGATTTCACACATGATGATGATTGCTTGTGTTGCAGTCCAAACGTCATGAGAATTTAATTGTTTTATATTTTTATTATTTTATTATTTCCCTTCTACGTGACTTTACCGAAAGAACCAAGAAGATGAATCCCTGCAGTCACGAAAGCTTTAAATCGAAATTTACATTTTGTTATTTAACCACATTATCAGCGGCATCTGTACGCTTCTTTCTTTCTGAGCGAAACGACATGGTTTCGTTTTCCCTTGGGTGGGTGCCGGTTGCGAGCAGGTGGCGGAGGTGACGGGCATGATGGAGACGGGGAAGATCTACCAGCTGGGGACGACACGCACCAACAAGGGCCTCCGGTTACGGTGAGGCTTGCCGTGTTTGTGTCTCGCACAGCGTTAGATTAAACGTCTCGCCCCCAATTTAACTCCAGGTTTTCAGGTGTAGCGAGTTGATGGCCTCAGCCCGGTTACCCCGACGACTGCATCAATAAAGCGTCGTGTTTAAAAAAAAAATTGCCGCTTCGAGACATTCCAGCTCAAAATTCTTTGCAGGACATGTAAAATGGAGGCCACCTGCATGAGGTGCATTGAATTGAATTTCCCTCCCGATCTCGTCAGATCTCGGAAGCTAAGCCGGTTTGAGCCTGGATAGTGCATGAATGGGTTACCACCGTTTATAAAACGTCCGTTGCAAGCGGAGGGCAATGCAGAACAATCCATTCCTGTACTGCGCTTCTCCCACATCTACGCTCCGTATCGTCACCAAACCGCACTGACCGGCTTGGTGGAGTACGGCCGACATGGGGAGGGCCCTCATCCAGCAGTGATTGGACACAGTGAAGGACGCTGTACGTGTGTACACGTGTATCGGAGCACACCAACACCCAGAGGCCTTGCGTGCGTTGTGCCGGTTGTCTCCTCCCAGCCACGGCAACCAGGAGCGCGTATTCCGGCTCGAGTTCGTCTCCAATCAGGACATCACCGACAACGAGTTCCAGAAGTGGAAGGAAGCGGTAAGGCGGCGGCGGTGGCGGCGCTGTGTGCGCCACTCGGCTGTAGGAGACTCTTGATGTGTGAGGCCCTTCGCCGGCCGCTGCCCGTGCACGCGCACACGTGTGTGTGTGTGTGTGAATATATTGATGGAGAGTTTAGGGAGCGGTAGTGCAGCGGTTAGCGCAGTTCGCTATGTTCCTGGCGACCCGAGTTCAATTACCGCACATGGCCAACACCAGTGACGATTATCTGATCCGGTCCTGGGCTTCCCCTAGGTCGACTCAGCCTCAAATGAGTACCTGGTGCGGTGTGTAAACATCACACCACGTGGGATAACAACACATTTGTATTTACGCCATCTAACCCAAAAAAACCTTTATTACGGATAATATTGATCGCGAAAGCCTACGTGTTAAACTAAACTCTGGATCGCAAGTCCAGTATGCTTCCCATTATACCATGGCAGCATTATCCCCCTCGAAGCGAAAGGCGTTGTCTAGTGCAGAGCGTATTTACGGGCCGAACGACGATGCATCGTCTGAAAATGCATTGCTCCGCCCGGTTTCACTCAGATGATGCTGGGAGGGCTTCAGCTGCCGACCCTGGACGAAATCAATAAGAAGCGTCAGGACATCAAGGTCGCCCACGATTACAAGTTCAACGACCAGGACGTGGAGCACGTGAGTGCATGGCCCTCGTGTTCACGTATCCCCCCCCCTCTCCGTGCGCACAACGGCGACTGGGGACCGCTTCCCTACACAGTGGCCCATTAGGAGTCTCAAATGCGTTTGGCAGACCGCACTTTAACCCTTACCCATTCCGATGACGTACGTGTACGTCATCAGTTTTTCTTTCTTCCGATTCCTTTCCGATGTACGATGACGTACGTGTACGGAAGTAAACAGTTTTGCGCCCCCTATCGTGGAGTGCGGTCGTGTCGCCACGGTTTTCAGCGGTGAGTACAATGTCTTTAAAAAGAGCGGCACTATGCCTCTAAATAAAATTAATGCTAACTGCTTGCTCGTTACGAGATTCGGCGGTGAACGGGACCCACCCTGCAACTTGCAGACGTCTCGGTACGGGAAAGGGTCAATTTACGCTAAACTTTGATAACGCTAATACTTCATGCGTTGACTGTGCACGCTCAGAACTACTCAAAGACAACAGGCGACTGGGCACGCTTGAAGTAGAAACGTTGCATTGACAATTCCCAGGGGGAAAACTTCCCCTCGTACCTGATTAGTGTGGCTAAGATTATTGAAGTGAGGGGGAGGGGGCATGGGGACGTGGCGGGTGCTGCATTGGCCGTCAGTTGAGCATTGTAGCGGCGAGTTTTGGTTTCTGGGATACAGAGACATTGGTTGTCATGCAGATGTTTCAACCACTAGGTTGGAACTGCCGATAGACATGAAGACTATCCTGTGCTCCAATCCAATTGGAGGACACTGATTCTCTTTGCATAGCATTATTGTGAACTTCACCAACCCGCACTGACCAGAGCGGTGAAGTATGGTCAAACAACCACCAAGACCGGCATGGCATGGAGAGGGCCTCGTCAGTGTACATTATCGTAGGGATGCTATTGAGAGCATATTTAAGGCATGTGTCATAAAAAAAAATATTTCCTTGCTGATCTTGTAAATGTAACCAGTTGTGCAGCCGGTTAAAAGTTTGCACGCTTTTAATACCGATTGTTGCAGTGAGAGCATTGTGATTTGCCAGTTGTGTTGTGTTTTCCCACGTGTTTGACGCATCGCAGATCGTCCAAGAAAAGGATAAGTTCAGGAAAAACCCTGCCAACTACGCCATGAAGAAAACTGAGCTGATGAAGGATAAGGTATTTACGTCATTTGTTATTGTTGTCATCACGGCCGGTTACCCGGGAAAGACTCGGCAAGTCTCGTTTTTATGAAGAGTCCTGCCAAGTTTTCGCATCAGGGGGGTGACGATTGCTTCGTGTCTACAAATTAAGTCATTGCCGAGTAATTTTTTTCAAATTTGGAAAATGTTGTCCATGGTGCTGGCACACTATATATTTAAGTTTTTCATCATCATCATCATAAGTTGTTGAGTGCAGGACTTAAGGCCCAAATTACCAAGTTGCCAAAAGCAAACAGCATTACTGAAAGTAAAATGGATAAGGCTTCATACTTTTCTTGAATTTAATATATATAGTCTACAATATATATTGTTTACCAAATGACACTTCCTCGAGTGTCAATACTTTACTTCAGGGGGGGGGGGAGTCATCAGCCAGTAATCTCACCTACTTGCTCGCTGCCTGCTATTTGATGTTTCGTAGCCTGGAAAGTTGCGCGCGATGATTTATGCACGATGCACATTAACCTCCTCCACAATGCATTGCAGCGTGCAACAGAGAGCTGTTAAGGTTGCAGCAATTAACGGTTTGGTAATCAGTTTGGTAACGTTGTTACAGTTTAAACGGTTTTCGTGAATGGGGCCCAGAGAACTTTGTAAAATTGTGTGACAGCCTGACACTTTTTTGATTGTTGCGGCGGTTCACATTTTCTGAATGGGGTGACCGTCGATGTTGCAAGGGGGAAATAATTTGTTGTGACCGTTACTGATCTGGTGAAATGGCGTGTGACGATCTTGGGGGACTGTTGTGTCTGTAAATGGTTTGGTAAAGTGGCCGGCGGTCCTTGATTTGGTGACTGGCGTGCGGTGCGCTTTGACGGTTTAGGCGATGGCGGAGGAGGGTGGAAACGAGGACCGCGCTCGCGAGATCCAGGACAAGATGAACGAACTGGAGGAGCGAGCGGAGGCCCTCGATCGCATTCGCACAAAGAACATCTCCGCCATCAGGTCCGCTCGCTCGCTCAGTCACTCGCTCGCTCACTGCTGCTCGCTCGAGCACCCACTCACTCGGTCATTCGCTCGCACTTTCACTCACTCACCCGCTCACTCACCTGCTCAGTCACTCGCTCACTCACTCGCTTGCTCAGTCACTCACTCACTTGCTCAGTCACTCACTCATTCAGTCACTCGCTCACTCTCTCACTGTCTCACTCACCCGCTCACTCACCCGCTCACTCACCTGCTTACTCAACCGCTCACTCACCCGCTCACTCACTCTCTCACTCACCCGCTCACTCACCCGCTCACTCACTCTCTTTCTCGCTTACTCATTCATTCACTCGCTCATTCTCTCACTGTCTCACTCACCCGCTCACTCACCTGCTTACTCACCCGCTCACTCACCTGCTTACTCACCCACTCACTCATCCGCTCACTCACCTGCTCAGTCACTCGCTCACTCACTCGCTTGCTCAGTCACTCACTCACTTGCTCAGTCACTCACTCATTCAGCCACTTGCTCGCTCTAGCTCACTCGCTTGCTCACTCGGTCTACTCGCTCACTCTCTCACTGTCTCACTTACCTGCTCACTCACCCGCTCACTCACTCGCTCACTCACCCGCTCACTCACTCTCTCACTCACCCGCTCACTCACTTTCTTTCTCGCTCACTCATTCATATTCATTCCCTCGCTCATTCTCTCACTGTCTCACTCACCCGCTTACTTACCTGCTTACTCACTCGCTGACTCACCTGCCACTCACCCGCTCACTCACCTGCTCAGTCACTCGCTTGCTCAGTCAATTGCTCACTCACTTGCTCAGTCACTCACTCATTTAGTCGCTCGCTCGCTCTCTAGCTCACTCGCTTGCTCACTCAGTTTACTCGCTCACTCTCTTAATTTGTCTCACTCACCCACTCACTCACCCGCTCACTCTCTTTCTCGCTCACTTGCTCAGTCAGTCGCTCATTCTCATTCACTTGCTCACTCATTCACTCACTCGGCTATCCACCATATTACACACATACCACATTTTAAGACCTTTCAGTACACACGTGAAATTTGTCTTAACAAAATATTGTAACCAATGCATGATTGTCTGCAGCTATATCAACCAAAGGAATCGAGAGTGGAACATTGTGGAGTCGGAAAAAGCCATGCAGGTATGGCGAATAGGCATGTAATGACGCGTTAATGAATATCATTTATATAATTTGCTATGCCATTGTGTGTAATTTGTTCACGTGATACCTGCAACCACTGGAGCTTCTACATCTACCGCAATGTGCCTTAGAGGTGGCTGGGTGGTGCAGTGGTCAGAGCACTGAGCCGGTGCTGTTGAGGTCGTGGGTTCCAATTTGGGTAGCCACCGGTGATTAAATATGAATGGTATTGTGTAACGTGTAAATACTTCGCAATGTTAAAATATAAATACGTCATAAAGAAAACACGTCTCAAAACGTACAATATGCAATTAAAGTGTCTCATCTCGGCGGTGGGCATTGACAGAGATTCGTTCTGAGAGAGCGATTGCTTGCACGAGTACGCAGATACCTTTGACACGTAAAGAAAATCTGGGCCAATGAACTCGGGCAACTAAATCTTTTGTGGGGTCTTTTGGAAGCCCACGTCGAGACAACAACATAGCAACTGTGTTTTTTTTTCCTTCCCCGCAATAATGATGGCGTGCGTCGAATTCAACAGGCAGAGGTTGTAAACATGAAGAACCAGAAAATGGACCCGTTCACTCGGAGGCAGTGCAAGCCCACCATGGTGTCCAATGTAAGCACTGCACCAAGCTGAGAAAAACACACAGCGAGGGCCAGGCAGTGAGCAATGACCTTGGGACAAACACCCAGGGCTTTGGTGGTGCGTAGCAGCCCTCTGCTCATGCATCATTGACTCGGCCCCGTGAGTTTTTTATTCCCTGGCTTTCCATTCGGCGCCGCTTCGTCGTTCATTTTACCAGAAGAGGCCGATTGATGGCCCTCTCCGGATGCGTTTTGGACGATGTGCCGTGAGTTTTTTGGCACGATGTCCCGACGTTTCGTTCCACACCGCCGGGAGCTTCTTTGGCGTAAGAGAAGCTCCCAGAATGTGGAGCGGAACGTCAGACGGCGTGCCCAATGATGCACGGCACAACGCGAGAACACATCGGAGAGCCGTGCAGAGCAACCCCGAAAACACAGCCAGGAGGTGATTGAAGGTGTATGAACAGGCAATGACTAAAGCGATTAAATTAATTAATCTATGTTATCGTTATGCACCGTCGGTCATCCTTTAAATGCAGTACTCTTGGTCCATCGGTCACTGGAGTTTTAATCCCCACTTGAGAGACACGATCTTGCTTCTTGTGTCATTGTCACGAACAAAACGTGTTTTCCACGCGTTATTCATTCACTGTGGGAATGTTTAAATCACTGGGAGGCCACGTCAAGTGAGCGGATTTTTCTCTCCATTTTTGTTTCCATTCTCTCATTTGTATCCAGATTTTTTCAGATTTTTATTCAGTTATCTTAAATATTTTAGTGAATAACCAATCGAGAAGATCCAAACACCTGTGGGATGGTGTACAACATAGAAACTATCCATTCCATTAGTGCTTGTAAAACATTCAAGAGTAATTAACGGCTGGGTGATTATATAACATAATCATTTTATGACAGCATATAAGCATTCGTTAATTGGCCAATAACACTTTCATATATATGGAGGACGTGTCAGTATGTAGTATGTTGAACTTCTTTCACACCGTACATAAACCACCAAGCTAATCGGCACAGTAGTTGATACCGAATCGGCAGAAAAATTGGACCAAGTGGAGCCATGTAGAGGCAGACTAGTAGGGCCCCCCAGGACGGAACCTGGTGGGAAACCAGAAGTTAAAGCGCCAAAGACAGAATTACAATTTGCCAGACCGTACGTAGCCAACAGTGCTAATCGCACAAAAGCAAATTTCGATTTAAAGCTTTCGTGACTGCAGGGATTCATCTTCTTGGTTCTTTCGGTAAAGTCATGTAGAAGGGAAGTAATAAAATAATAAAAATAAAACATAATAAAATAATTCTCACGACGTTTCGGCCACAACGCAAGCAGCCGTCCTCAGGTGAAGACCTGGTCTTTATTGTGGCCGAAACGTGAGAATTATTTTATTATATTTTATTTTTATTATTTTATTACTTCCCTTCTACGTGACTTTACTGAAAGAACCAAGAAGATGCACAAAAACAGTTCTACAGAAATTCGTTTTCAATCTAGATTATTTAAAACTGCATAGCTCCAGTGACTTCATAATATCGGAAGGAAGGCCATTCCAGACGGCCGCAGAAGTGCATCTGAAAGCGCGTGATGCAGTGACCATCTTTGTTCGATGGCGAGTCAAAAGCCACTGCGAGGATGACCGGAGTTCGTAGGCTTATATTGAGTGAAGTGTAGTTGCTTAACTTTTAAAGAATACATTTTTACTTGAAGTACATCAAAGCAGAAAAATAACACGATAAATGTGTGAAACAAAATACAGAAAACTGATATACCGCGACATTCATCACATAAACACGTGTTGCGTCGAACGGTATTGTAAACAATAATACCACGCTCACCGCAGTGCACCGCGCTGCGGTGAGCGTGGTATTATTGTAAACAATAATACCACGCTCACCGCAGTGCACCGCGCTGCCCTGTTGACACGACGCTCTGCCCACAGGCACGTGATCCAGCCGTGCAGGCCGCGATCCGGGCTCAGCTCAACGCCAAGTACGGACAGCTGGAGTCAGACAATCCGATCGAGATTGGGCGAGCGGTGAGTCGATGCGTGATCTCTCTCCTTAAGCAGGACGTGCGCGCGGGGCCTCTTGCCACCGGGATCGGTGGCAGTGCACACTAAAATATGGTCCCCTTTTATTAAATCGCTTGTAACCCGATTACATTTCTGCACTCTGCGGTTTTTGCCAGATGCCCATTTCTCTTCCCTCTCGTCTTTTTGCTTTCCTTTCCTATGCTTTGCACTCGATTGTGTTTTGTTGGTTGTCGTAACTTGTCGTAACTTTATGACCCTCCTCCACTGGACGTAAATAAACATTCAGATTTTTCCCCTCTTGCTGTCGCCCTTCTCTACGCTTCTCCACCCTCCTGCACCCTCCTCCTCTCCCCTTGCTTAGCTCTCCAACGCCCCTTCCATTCCCCTATATATATAACAGCCGGGCATTTGCAACGAAATATTATGTCCCTGGCGGCTGTGCTGCTCGCCTGCGATACAGCACTGGGGAGGCCAGGGGTCGATGGCTCACACAAATTGGTGAAGCTCTCTTAGCCGTGGGCGTTCAAGTCTGGCTTGCTAGGGTATGATGACAGGAGAGCAGGTGGATCGATTTCCAACCATTCCATCCGTGCGGTGATTGAGTATTATCCCCCTCGCGCTCGTGGCTTTTCTCCGGGTACTCCGGTTTCGTCGCACATGTCGTTCCACGTGCTGGGAGCAATAATTCTTGAGGAAGCTTCCAGCACGTTGAGCAAAACGTCGGACATCGTGCCGAACAACACCCGGTAGCGAACCAAAAACTCATGGTCGAGCTCGTTTTGTAAAATATTTATTGTTCGTAATATTTTTTTTTGTTACACCAAGGAATGTTCTGACCTAATTTAATGTCCTTCAAAACCTTCCTTCATCCTACACAGTCAATCAAATTAATTTGTCCCTGAAACAAGCGTTTTAAGGTGCTAAATATTATCGTTTCAGCTCGCCGGGAAGTTTAAGAACGATTCTCACAACAAACTTTAGCAATTGGATCCACATTCTCATTTAGTTTGGCTGTGTTGGGTGGTGGAGGATGTTACGGCATTAAGCGTGGCTAGATCTTTACTAAACCTCACCCAAAAATCAAGAGTGGATCGCCCGGCGGAAAAACTACGCTCTAAGATACGTGAAGTTAATCGTGTTTCTCTTTCAGTTACTCCTACAACGGGAGGCTGGGTCGGGGGGCGGAGCCAAGGATTCCTCGGGTGCCAGGGCTCATGGAGATGAATCTGACGACCTCTTCAGGGCCCATGACTTTGACATCAAGATTGACCTCCAAGTCCCAATGACAGGTCAGCCACCAGCGGGAGTGAAGGCGCTCCGTTGAATTGACGGGAGGTGCCACCTACTCCCACATTGCTCCCACCACCACGCTCCCACCATGCTCCCACCATGCTCCTACCACGCTCCCACCACGCTCCCATCACGCTCCCACCACGCTACCACCACCACCACGCTCCCACCATGCTCCCACCACGCTCCCACCATGCTCCCACCATGCTCCCACCACCACGCTCCCACCACGTTCCCATCACGCTCCCACCACGCTACCACCACCACCGCGCTCCCACCACGCTCCCACCAAGCTCCCACCACCACGCTCCCACCACGCTCCCACCATGTTCCCACCATGTTCCCACCATGTTCCCACCACGCTCCCACCATGCTCCCACCACCACCACGCTCCCACCACGCTCCCACCGTGTCCTGATGCACTTGAGCACAGCGTTCTTCATTGCAAGGTCCGTGAACCACTGACGGCCCTTAGTGGCTTTTCGTGCAGCCCCTGACGACTTTTCGTGCACCCCCTGACGTGCGGCGCTCACATTGGTGATGTCTCATCGGCGAAAGTGCCCCCCCCCCCCCCTCTGAAATTAGTGGAGAACACTGAAATTGGCAAGCTTCATCCATCTTTGGGTGCGTTCCATGAATCCCACCGTTCATTTTCCAACATCCGATTGAGATGACTAGAGAGAGATAGGAAATGGAGTGAGGTAAAGGAAATATAGACGAACAATAGAGATGAGAGATGAAAGAGACTGATAGGTTTGTTTATGATAATTAGCTTGTTATGTTAATTAGGACCTGAATTTGAGCTCATTTATTGATGCATGAATCAGGGGCCCCTTGAGCTGCCCACAGCCTTTGCTTGATTTGCTTGTGTGCCTCGCGCTGCCGCTGCTATTGTGCTGAACTATATTGGTTAAGTTTAGGGTCCTCACGAATGAAGCTTCAGGTGTTGTCTTCCTTCGGGTTGCATCTTCAAAACACCATGCAGACAACAGCCATACTTGATCGTGCAAACACTCGAAATAACACCGGAACAATTCCGTTTTCGATGGGCCTTGTTTTATTATTGTACGTATGTTGCACTTCTTTCGCACCATACGTAGCCAACCGTGCTAATCGGAGGTGCGGAGGAAGGACGACTCAATACAATAATCAGTTCTAAAGAGATTGGTTTTCAACCCAGGTGATTTAAAAGTGCATGGCCCCAATGGCTTCCTCATATCGGAAGGACGAGCGTTCCAGACGGCTGCAGAAGCACTTTGGAAAGCGCGCGATGCGGGGACCGTCTTTGTTGGCTGGCTAGAGAAAAGTCACTGCGAGGATGACCGGAGTTTGCGTGATGTTTTATGCTCCATAACGAGATCAGCAAGGTATCGTGGTTTATTTGTGGCAAGCACTCTGTGTGCAATGAGTGCGACCGATCATTGACCACTCATTCATATCGTTCTTTACACAAAGAACTTTCGAGACCTCTGATGTAGTTTTAAATTTATCGCACGGGAGACCTGGCAGGGCGACTGAGCGATGCAAAAACATTACAATTAGCATGTAAAAATACTGCAGCAGAGAGAGCTTCAGAGACCTGCTCTCTAAGTTATTTGGCCGCCTCCACGCTGCACAAACGTCTTGAAAGAGGGTACTTTAGCCTGCTAAAAGTAAAATAAAAAATGACAAGTTTTTATTTCCTGCAGCATGCTCCTTTCTTGAAGCTCCGTCTCCCTTTCCCCTCGTGCAGTCACTGACGGCCTCTCCCATCTTCTTCCCCTCACTGTGCAGAGTCCAAGTCAAACAGCGGCGTTTCCAAGCCACCTCCCGTGAAAGACGGCGGCCCTCGCCGTTCCCTCAACCTGGAAGATTACAAGAAACGAAGGGGCCTCATTTAGCCCCCCCCCCCCCACATGCACTCCCCACACGTTGAGCCAACAACGTCGAAGAGAAGATCATAATCGTAATGACAGTGATAAAAACAAATATTCAAAGTCGGTGTCTGCCTACTCAAGATAAGCAATGGGGGTGGGGGAGGGCAGCTCTCAACTTCGCTGGTGATTCTGGTCCAGTGGGGTTGGTGGGCAAACGCCACGTTACCTTGGCAGGGCACATCGAAATTATGTACACTGTTGAACTTGCCATGAAGTGGACACTGATGATCTCCGTAGGGACGATGGGGGTGAGTTACGGAGGCCCACTGCCCAGTTTTTGAAGTGATGACCTTCCCGTTACAAGTTTTTGCTCGAGCCACTGTGCCACCCGGCTTGGATGGTGATCATCATAACGATGATTATTAATAATGAGCTGTACCTTATTCTCCAAATGTCAACGCCCTGCCTAATGTGTATGGTGGATAAACTTGTTCATATTATAAAGCCTGTAACATTCTCTTACTTTAAAGTGTGTTTATTTTTGTTTTGGATTGTTCTATTTTGTAGAGAATTCAAATTTTTATGTCAAAATAGCACCCATGGGTTAACCTCATTTGTTTAATTGTATTTCTTGTACACAAGGTGTTAAAACAAAATCTAAGCCTGCAATAACGGCTCGGAATTTTTTATATAATTCACAAACTCCGTGCAGTTTTATACTTAACCTAAGAAGTATGAACGTCATCTACAGAGGTTTTGTTCTATAATTTGAGTGTGTGTGTGCGCGCCCGCGTGTTTTCCCCGTGTAAAGTCCCCCTTGACTAGTAAGCTTGTATAATGTGATTGCTGTAACACTCTTTGATTGATTCTCTATATTGTTCTAGTTTTGTGTCTGTGTCTTTACAATGAGAGGGCGAGTGTGCTTTTTTTTGCGGAATGGGCATGTGTATATGGGAAACCCGCTCATACGCACACCACGGGTGGGGAGAGGGGGAAATGAAATATTCGGTGAAGATGGGAACATTATGATGGCTCTCTCGTCTTCTCTAAGCCACGTACATAAAACTTGCTCTCTCTCTTTTTTTTGAAATAAAATATCAATACACTGCAATGCAATGAAAAGCTTCAATTGTGATTTCACTGCATAGTGCAGTGGCTTGGGGCTGTCATTTATTACGACAGTATTCAAAACAATCTGCCCCCCCCCCTCCCCCCGAGTTTCCTGGCTGGCTGCTGGTTGACCTCTCCACCCCAGAGGTCGCAATCGGGTACCCGATACCCGGCTACCCGTACCCAGCCGGTTACGGGTACCCGTTTGCGACCCTGGTGCGGCCGGGTACGGGTACAGGTAGGCCGTGAGTCACTGGTGAGTTACCATTTGTCACTCATTTCCCAAAGTCTTGTCTCTTCTCACAATTCAAGTTCCTAGAATCAACCCACCCGCGCCTGCAACATGGCTTCATCCCAGAGGTCGCAATCGGGTACTTGTACCTGTACCCTGCCCGATACCCAGCCGGTTACGGGTAGCCGGGTATCGGGTAGGGTGCGGGTACCCATTTGCGACCCTGGTGCGGCCGGGTACGGGTAAGGAATCAAAACCCGTTTGCGACCTCTGCTCCACCCCCAACGATAACTGTTCATGGCTGCTGTGAGCCAGTACCACTGATACTACCTGGGTAACTGGCTACGCGGGATTATCCGTGTATAAAAAAAAATACACATTGAACTAACTTTATTCGGTGGAAGAAGTGCGTAAAACAATAACGACACCGGAGTGGCGAGTGTAACGAGTACAGAAGACTGACGGTTCGTATGTAGAAATTCTTTCGCACCGTGGCCGTCATTTAAAATGTAGCTCGAACTTTTCAACGTTTGCTCCTTTTAATGTCATTCTGAGATGCCCTGCAGCACCGCAATGCGCTCCTCAAGATTTGGCAATGTCAACACCAGAGGCGGTGGCCTTTGCAGAATATTGGGGAAAGACCCGTGCAGGTTAAACATGAGACGCGACGAAGGATGTTATTCTTTCGCCCAAAATATTCTTTAAATCCTTGCGAGTAAATAAAAGATGAATTAGTTCTCCTGCTACGAGATTGTCAGAATAAGAAAATCGCAGTTATCGCTTCCTGGTTTCAGAGCGACATGCTCTCCGCTCGTGACAATACTAAGAACTGGCGTTAATATCGCGCCGACAGCGTAACGGAAACTTGTCCCTGTGGCGCAAGATGAGCGCAACACCGGGTGGCAAGTGGGGGCATTCGCTCGGCTCGTAGCTTGCCATGGTGCCATTGGTTATTCCGATTTAAGTACTCTTAGTTCTTTCGGTAAAGTCACGTAGGTAAAAAAAATGAAATTTAAATTAATAAAATAAAAATCACGACGTTTCGGAGGCAACACAAGTCTCCGTCATCAGGTGAGACCGTCACAGCCAGGCTGCTGTGGGCCGGTACCACCGATACTACCTACGTGACTTTACCGAAAGAACTAAGAGTATGAATCCTTGCAGTCACGAAAGCTTCCAATCTAGAACCGATTTAAGTAGTTTACGAGGTGATATTGCAAATTTAGACCATGGCACCTGACACGCATGGCCTGCTCATTGGAATCACGCTACAGGTTCTTTAACGCCCACCTTGAAGCAGACAATGCCCATTGTGTTGTTGCCATCCACAGTATTAACCAGGGCTCCCGGTGGTGTGAACCACAATCCTCTGCGGTAGGCGGCAAACATCTTGCCGCTCGGCCATGTCACGACCTCACCGACCCTGAGCTCTCGTCCCACTCCTCAACTCGGCAGAACCTCCGTCTGCACCACTTCCCCCACATCAGTGTGCAATATGCATTTCTAGTATAATACAATTGCAGCCGATTTGTCAATCCACTGCTGGATTAAGGTCTCCACACACTGAAATGGGGCTTAGTTGACCATATTTCACCGCATGCAGTGCAATTAAAACATTTGTCTTAGCGGTGGGCGTGTGGCTTAGGGGCATAGCACAGCCTGGTTTCACTGCCAGGACATAGCATGGACATTTTGGCACATTGCTTAAGAGATGTATGCAGTCAAACTGCCGATACATTCAACAATATCTAAATATTCCAGAACGCCCCTCAATTGTGAACGAATTTAATGTGTGTGTGTGTTTATATGTCATTCTCGGAGTATAATATTGCATTCCCCACCCCCCCCCCTTGATTTTGAAAGCAAGATTCTGGGTGTGTGTTATTTTAGGAGCGTCTTATGATCTGAAGAGTATGGAATGGCACTCATTCGATCATTTGAATTGATCTGAATAATCCGCAAATTAGGTCGAGATATGAAATTTGAGACGATTGTAAATATACTTACACGCCTGTTTCGGATTATTCCGAATAGGGAAATTATGTCACTAAAATATTGTCACCTCCACTTCTTTCCTGCCAACATTCGTTGTGTCGCATTGCGTCGGATGACGTCACTTTTGTTAGCCAGCAGATAAATATGACGAAAACAATTTCAATTATCTGAATGAGACGCAACAATTTATATAAAAAAAGCTAAAATGCTTAATTCCGAAACTTTGGTGCCGTGATCATGACCTCGCAGTCACGCGTTCGCCGCTTGTTGTTAGAGATTCACAGCTCAAATCCAGTGGCCGCCCTGATTAATACTGCGGCTATGTATTAGCCATCACGAAGTCGCGCGCAGTCTGCTTCACAGTGGATGTTCAAGATGCCCTGACGTCAATCGCAAGAGGAGGCCATTGTGTGCCGGCATCTGGCGTACGATTTTTTTGCAACGACAACAAAAACTTTGAAAATTACACCGCAGTTAGTCGTCCTTCCATCGCAACTCCGATTAGCACGGTTGGCTACGCACGGTGCGAAAGAAGTTCGGCATACATGCAGCAGCAATCATCGCCCACTACTGGCCGACCAATGCCCCAGGTCACTCTTGTCAATGCCATTCTGCCGGTCTCTGCAGTTGTCACCTGGTTAAAACACATTCCTGCGGAGGGAGCTGGTAGGAACGTTGGGTTGCTCGGTCAATGGCCAGGGTCAATGGCGGCGTGGTGTATTCCGCAAATATGGCCGACTGTGAGGGCGGGCACAAGCCGGCGTGAGTAGGTTAAACGTTGAGTTTTATAAGGGCACCACGGGGTGACCAGCCCCTCCCCACCCAGCCCCACCTCTCCCACCTAGCCGCACCCTCCCCACCCAGCCCATCCGCACCCTCCCCACCCAGCCCCTCCCCACCCTCCCCTTCCCACATTGCCCCTCCCCACCCTCCCCTCCCCACCCAGCCCCTCCCCACCCAGCCCCTCCCCACCCTCCCCTCTCCACCCAGCCCCACCCCTCCCACCCCCCACCCAGCCCCACTCTCCCCACTCAGCCCCTCCCCACCCAGCCCCTCCCACCCTCCCCTCTCCACCCAGCTCCACCCCTCCAATTGTTGGATGCACAACGGACGGACGGACGGACACAATAATCCCCTGTGGGCTGGTGGAACCAGGAGGTTTCTACCAGTACAAAATAAACTGAAAAATCCTCTAGTTATTCGCGTGCAACGCTCGCTCAATTGCGCGCACGCCCGGTGCGCGAGTGGGTGCAGCGTGCCGCCGCTGCCAATGGGTGTCTCCGTTGTTCCACGTGGCTTGGGCTGAGTGAAGAGGCCAGGGTCTGTAAGGGATGGAGGGCCCAGATGGATAACGGGGAGGCTTTGTGCTAAGCTGGTGGATCCAGCGGCAGCGGTGGCGGTGGCAGGTTGACCTGCCCCGGGACCGGTTTCGACACTCGGGTGTCTCATCAGCAGAGGCCGCGCTCACGTAAACAAGTGCCCGAGTAAATATCGATTTAAAGCTTTCGTGACTGTAGGGATTAATCTTCTTTGTTCTTTCGGTAAAGTTACGTAGAAGGGAAGTAATAAAATAATAAAAATAAAACAATAAAATAATTTTCGATTTAAAGCTTTCGTGACTGCAGGGGTTCATCTTCTTGGTACTTTCGGTAAAGTCGTCGTCAGGTGAAGACCAGGTCTGTCGGGGAGACAGCGTCTGAATGACGCTGTCCGAATGACGCTGTCTCCCCGACAGACCTGGTCTTCACCTGAGGACGGCTGCTTGCGTTGTGGCCGAAACGCCGTGAGAATTATTTTATGTTTTATTTTTATTATTTTATTATTTTCCTTCTACGTGACTTTACCGAAAGAACCAAGAAGATGTGCCCTAGTAGGCTGCGCGGCTGATGGGATGTCAGAAGAATGTTTTCGTTTGTTTATGCGGAGAGGCAAATACTGCATGGGAAGGAGGCGGCTGTATGTGGCTATTATTAACTGGATGTATTAGTTGTGTACAAGGAGTGCGCTACGTGTGATATAGTTTGTCACCGGACTTGATGAACCCATGTCTTTCACCATTGGGCAGCTCACCGTCATGGGTTTAAGCAAGCGTGATGGAACACTGAGTGTCGGCCAGAGTTATATGTTTATATGTACAACGTATATGCTTGCACACACACACCACACACACGTACATTTTCCTATTATCTACATATTTTTGCACATAGGAGCAGTCACCAGAGAGAGGAGGGAGATTCATCTTATTATCCGAGAATAAGCCACCCAAAAGTGCTCAATTAATCTGTAGTGACGTGACGTCACTACTATGTCGGGTCTGTATACACATGACGTCACTACTATGTCGGGTCTGTATACACATGACGTCACTGCCATGTTGGGTCTGCATGCGTGACGTCACTGCTGATTCGTTATGGAAGCTTGCGGGTGCCACGGGGGTTGTGTCAGGCCATGACACTCCGAGTGACCCCGGCTGGACACGTGACCGGATCCAAGAGGGGGCCGGGGGCCCTGAGGGACCCTGGGGGTCACGTGGTCAGGGAGTGGAGCCTTCTCGAGGGATCTAGAAGGGGGGCGTGGTCATACTCTTAGGGTTTTTTTCTCGGTAAAGTCACGTAGGTAAAAAATAATAATAAAATAAAAATAAATGAAAATAACTAAATTAAATCACGACGACGTTTCGGAGGCAACACAAGTCTCCGTCTTCAGGTGGGACCGTTACAGCCAAATTTACTGTATCAAGTGAAGAGAAATCCAAGAGACAAGATCTTATATACTGGTTCAGGGGAGGGGAGAGGAGCTTATCTAAATGTGGCAGTCAGGGACTGGGAGAGGGGGCGGGGCTAGAAGGGAAAGTGGGCGGGGCTAGAAGGGAAGGTGGGCGGGGCTAGAAGGGAAGGTGGGCGGGGCTAGAAGGGGAAGGTGGGCGGGGCTAGAAGGGAAGGTGGGCGGGGCTAGAAGGGGAAGGTGGGCGGGGCTAGAAGGGAAGGTGGGCGGGGCTAGAAGGGAAGGTGGGCGGGGCTAGAAGGGGAGGTGGGCGGGGCTAGAAGGGAAGGTGGGCGGGGCTAGAAGGGGAAGGTGGGCGGGGCTAGAAGTGAAGGTGGGCGGGGCTAGAAGGGAAGGTGGGCGGGGCTAGAGGGGGAGGTGGGCGGGGCTAGAATGGGAAGGTGGGCGGGGCTAGAAGGGAAGGTGGGCGGGGCTAGAAGGGAAGGTGGGCGGGGCTAGAAGGGAAGGTGGGCGGGGCTAGAAGGGAAGGTGGGCGGGCTAGAAGGGAAGGTGGGCGGGGCTAGAAGGGAAGGTGGGCGGGGCTAGAAGGGGAATGTGGGAGGGGCTAGAAGGGAAGGTTCAGGTGAAGAACCTCCACAGGGGTTACGGCCGATGTTGGCTTCCAAAACCAAGCAATAGCAGCACTGTTAAACGCTGGGGATGTCAACAACTCGGTAAAATAGACTAGTACCTGTCAAATAAGATGGTACAAATATGCGTCGTTAAATCTTTTTTACATGGTTAATAAGATCTTTCCAATGATTGCTCAATTTGTACCCATGATCACGGTTGAAGTTATGTCTATGTTTGTATATCTGGATGGCTTCATGCACAAACCTTTGATGGTAGCCAGAAGGTTTGCATAGCACCTTGGTCTGGGAAGAGACAATATCATGAGAGCCCACAGCGTTGTGGCCGTCCACTCCGGGGAGGCTTCGAAGCGGGCTCAGCGTGCAGATCTGCGCTGTTGGCGCCTGGGATGAAGCCGTCGTATGAAGACTCTGAAGAGAGAAGCCTTCAGTCATCGTGGCCAAGCAGAAGCCCTCCTGGCTTGGCCGCGCCAAGAAGTACCCGAGTGATAATTGGTTTTTTACCCTTTTATCTGGAAACAAAACTGACACGTTTTTTTTACGAGGAGTCATGTTTGCATTGACCACAATACCTGCAGTCATAATGCAAACAATAAACATAACTCTGATAATGTATGCACTGTCCTTGAAGTTGATTGGTCCACACCCGAGACAGCTTTCCGTAGAGCCTAGTCTCACATGGGTTGGACCAAATATTTTTGTTGCCAGATTAAAGGGTAAAAAACCAATTATCATATTTTTTACTGCCAAATGAGGTACCAATGGTAGTACCCGAGTGTTAGTGAGAGTCGGACGGTGGTCACCACCTCATGTGTAGGGTGTGTTGCAGTTGTGTTGAAGTTGTGTTAAGTAAATAGAGTTTCCTCCACACGAGTGTCGAACCATTACAAATCCATCGACTGCACAGCCGCTGGAGCTGTATGCACTTTTAAATCTAGATTAAAACTAATTTGGTAAAGTCATGTAGAAGGGAAATAATAAAATAATATTAATATAAAAAATAAACATTTTCACGACGTTTCGACTGCAACACAAGCAATCATCATCAGGTGTGAAATCCACAGAAAGAAAATTTGAAACTAATTTGTTTCTAACTGCTCTTTTTGTTCAGTGTTGTTGTCCTTCCCCACGCACCTCCGATTAGCACCGTTGGCTACGTACGGTACGAAAGAAGTTCAACATACATCATGATCATAAGCATTGGTGTAAAACAAGTCGACTGTGGGCCAGTTTCGCAATTCAGTGTCGACTTTCGCATTTCTGGGAAACGGTACCCCTGGGTGGCTTTATTCGCAGATAATAAGACGGATTTGCCGCCATTCCTCACCTACTGTTGTTATTTATCTCTCCCACGTGACCTAACTCCTCCCCCCGTGACGTCACATCCGCGAGGCCGTTTACGCCCGCATTACAGGTGCACTGCGCTATTCAGGACCAACGCCAGACTATCGCCGTCATCTCACCCGACATTTATGCGACCTATTCCCAGGATCCTACGAATTGGCCTCGTCAAATCTTGGAGAACGACCGACGTGCTCTTCGATGCCAGCACGGGTTTGGTGACCTTTTCACTCGCCACCTGTGGTTGATGCCTATTTGCAAGGATGGCAACCACTGGCAACTCTTCTGCTTTGTTAACCCTGGACGTCCAGACGCGTGGGTTACTTTGCTTGACTCGTTGAGCCGAGACGGAAAGCCAAACAACGCTACTAGTATTTTTTCCACAACGGTTACTACTTTATTGTTTCCTATGTTCCACTACGTCTACGTTTCCATCCACTTATTGGCGGCCATTTTTGCCATTTCATTTTATTATAGCCATTCATTTGTTCGTTCCTACCAGCCCACCCCGCAGGGACCTGTTTCTGAGTTATATTTTAATGTCCTGAGGTTAAGTGTGTTGGACGGAGTAGAGCAGCTCCATGGAGTCGGTGCAGTAAAACGACAGCAGCCCCGCCTCCCAGTGCAGGTGACACCCGACTCTCTAGGGAGGATCCTTCATCGGCACTGAGGTCACTACACCACCATGACGCACTGAGCAGCTGTTGGTATTTTTATATAAAACCCAGGACGAGTCGTTGTGTCCCAGCCCGCATTCTTTACCGCTCCCTTTCAGTGCGATCGTCCCGTACGTGACTCCAACCATCCAAATCCCCGCCGCGCCCCCCACGTCCACCTCCCAGTAGTGCTGACCCGACGAGAAGCTCTCGGAGCACAGGGCTTGTGGCCAGTGATCAAAGCGGTGCGGGTGATCGGGGGGGCGACCCTGGGAGACAGCGGTCCGCGTCACTGTCCTGAGGTCTGAGGAAATCTGGAGGATGTTGTGGGCCGAGTTTGGGTCCACAGTCGGCGAGCGTCCGTACGTGACTGCCAGCAGGCTGATCACAGCTCCCTGCAGGGCTCTGATGGAGGCGATGTCTTTCTCACTGGGAGATGACGGTGGAGATCCCTTCTGAGTGTCTCTCCGGTTTGTCTCCTTTAGGTTGAACCTGCAGGAACGTGAGCCAGTCCCTCTCCTCCTGCAGAGCGCGCGGGCGCGTAGCTGCTGCCTGGAGGTTGCTGATCTCACGCTCGTAATGAGCGATGTTCTCCTTGATCTGGGACGGCAGCTCACACCCCTTCACGTCCACGCGATCCAGAGCTGCCTTCTTGTCTTCATCCAGCGTCGCCCTCGTGTGGGTGAACTCGCCTGAGATGCGAGCCTTGGTCTGGACCGTGGAGTCCTGCACTTCCTTGCGAGCGGCCTTCATCCGTCCCACGGATGCCTCCGCCTTCTTCCTCTTCTCCTCCACCGCTCGCGTCTCCTCTCCGACTCCATGCTTCCGTGTCTGATGCTCATCCTCCAGTGTGATAAACGTATGACCCGCGTGGTCTCCTGCGATGGTGCAGTCCCTGCACACGATGCTGAGGAGGTCTTGCATCTTGCAGTAGAACTTGAGCTGCTCTTTGTGCCTCTTGCACTTGCGTTCTTCAGGGTTCACATCTGGTGAAACCAGGACGTGGTCATTAAACTTCTTCTTCGCTCCTGCCCCCCCCCAATCTCGCGAGAACTCGCTCCTGCCCCCCCCAATCTCGCGAGAACTCGCTCCTGCCCCCCCCCAAATCTCGCGAGAACTCGCTCCTGCCCCCCCCCCAAATCTCGCGAGAACTCGCTCCTGCCCCCCCCCCCAAATCTCGCGAGAACTCGCTCCTGCCCCCTTCCCCAAATCTCGCGAGAACTCGCTCCTGCCCCCTTCCCCAAATCTCGCGAGAACTCGCTCCTTCCCCCTTCCCCAAATCTCGCGAGAACTCGCTCCTGCCCCCCCCCCCAATCTCGCGAGAACTCGCTCCTGCCCCCCCCCCCAATCTCGCGAGAACTCGCTCCTGCCCCCCCCCAAATCTCGCGAGAACTCGCTCCTGCCCCCCCCCCAAATCTCGCGAGAACTCGCTCCTGCCCCCCCCCAAATCTCGCGAGAACTCGCTCCTGCCCCCCCCCAATCTCGCGAGAACTCGCTCCTGCCCCCCCCCAAATCTCGCGAGAACTCGCTCCTGCCCCCCCCCCCCAAATCTCGCGAGAACTCGCTCCTGCCCCCTTCCCCAAATCTCGCGAGAACTCGCTCCTTCCCCCTTCCCCAAATCTCGCGAGAACTCGCTCCTGCCCCCCCCCCCCCCAAATCTCGCGAGAACTCGCTCCTGCCCCCCCCCAATCTCGCGAGAACTCGCTCCTGCCCCCCCCCCAAATCTCGCGAGAACTCGCTCCTGCCCCCCCCCCAAATCTCGCGAGAACTCGCTCCTGCCCCCTTCCCCAAATCTCGCGAGAACTCGCTCCTTCCCCCTTCCCCAAATCTCGCGAGAACTCGCTCCTGCCCCCTTCCCCAAATCTCGCGAGAACTCGCTCCTGCCCCCTGCCCCAAATCTCGCGAGAACTCGCTCCTGCCCCCCCCCCCAAATCTCGCGAGAACTCGCTCCTGCCCCCTTCCCCAAATCTCGCGAGAACTCGCTCCTTCCCCCTTCCCCAAATCTCGCGAGAACTCGCTCCTGCCCCCTTCCCCAAATCTCGCGAGAACTCGCTCCTGCCCCCCCCCCCAAATCTCGCGAGAACTCGCTCCTGCCCCCTTCCCCAAATCTCGCGAGAACTCGCTCCTTCCCCCTTCCCCAAATCTCGCGAGAACTCGCTCCTGCCCCCTTCCCCAAATCTCGCGAGAACTCGCTCCTGCCCCCTTCCCCAAATCTCGCGAGAACTTGCTCCTGCACCCCCCCAAATCTCGTGAGAACTCGCTCCTGCCCCCCCCCCCCCCAATCTCGCGAGAACTCGCACCCAGCGCGAGTCCTCCAGGCAGCTCCTCTGCAAGAAAGGCGGCACACAGAGCGTCGGGACTTAATGATCACGCACGCACACCGCCCTGCTGCATGTGTGTATAGAGCGGGTAGTGCAGCGGTTAGCACCTTCTCGTGACTTGCAGCTTGCCCATGCGTTGCTAGACTTGTGCTTAGAGCCCGTGGCATCAGGCGTGGCGGCAAGCTGCCTGCCACTGGCTCCAGCGGCAAAGCTGTTCCCTCTCACGCGGCGAGGCCAGCGGTGGCAGAGAGTCGGGCACGGCGAACACGGCCATATCCCGTGGCGGTCTTGTCGTCTTACTGCGGGGCATTGCGGATATTCCCCAGATGTAAGGCTGCTTCTCGGCATCTTCTTCCATCTCTGCGTCCCAATCCTCCTGGCACGGCTGTGCCTCCCCGCTGCTCTGCGGCACCCAAGAATGACCATCTCCTCTCTCCGCACGCGGCCGCCCCTCGCGTCGACCGTCCGGTCGGGGCACTGCGCCAGATGCTCGGCCACGTTACTCCTCCTCAGTATCCGGTGGCGTGCGTTGAGTGGGCACGTGCGCATGTTCTGCGCCACCTTCTTGTGCGTCAGGCTACACTTGGCCACGTGATGGGTGTAGCGCTTCGCGCACACGATGTGGCTGGGGTCGTAGGGACACGGAAAGAGCGAGTCAGGGTCCACATCCGTCATGCTTGGCAGAACAGGATAGTCTCCCCGTGTCTCCTCCCCGTGTCTCTCCGTGTCTCCCCTCCACTGTACCCTTCTTTCCTTCCTTTCTCGCTCCATCTGTCTACCTCCCACCCCACTCCCCTTTGTATTTCTCTCCCCAACTCCTTGTTTCTCTCTCGCTCTGCCTCTCTCTCTCTACTCTCTCCACCTACGCCACCCACACACCCTCCTGCATCCACCTCTCTCTGAACTCCGGTCCCTACGCTTGGGAGCCGGACAAGCCCCTCTCTGTACCAGCGTGGACGGCACCCTCGTGGTGTTCACCTTCTGAAGTGCTCGCTCGTCACCGTGGCGTGCGCGATGACCACCACCACCAACCACCACGTGACTTTTCTTTCGTGTTGTGCGCGGTGCTTTTAGCGCCATAGCGCATAGATTTGTAGCGTTTGTTTTATTTGTTTGCTGGTGACTTTGTGCATTTCATATCGGAATCGCCTCCAGTGCTGTTGCTGCTGCTGGCGGCATTAAAAGTTGTTTAAAAAGTCAAAAGTCTGCCCCGTCTCTCCCCTCGCAACTCTCTCTTCCTCTCTCTCTCTCCACCATCACCACCACCACCATCACCACCACCATCACCACCATCACCACCATCATCACCACCACCACCATCACCACCACCATGATCACCATCACCATCACCACCACCATCACCACCACCATCACCACCATCACCACCATCACAATCACCACCACCACAATCACCACCACCATCACCATCACCACCACCATCACCACCATCACCATCACCACCATCACCACCACCATCACCACCACCATCACCACCATCACCACCACCATCAGCAAAATCAGCAGCGAGCGGCAGCCATGGTCAATCTGCTGCTGGATGAAAGACCTCCCCCACCCAAAGTCTCTCACGTGCAGCAGGGATATCGACGGTGCAGGGAGTCCTTCACCCAGCAGTGGATAGACAACGACTCGTGATGATGATGGTGGTGATGTGTACGCTGTGTGTGTGTACACTGTGTGTACACACACACAGTGTACACTGTGTGTACACTGTGTGTGTGTACGCTGTGTGTACGCTGTGTGTACACTGTGTGTACGCTGTGTGTACACTGTGTGTGTGTTAGTAATGTGTGCAAGGTGAGACACGTAGCGGTGAGGTCAGTTCATGTGCAAGCAGCCCCCATCGGGTGTGGCATCACGGGGTCATGGGGGATGGTGACGGTGTTCTGGAGTCGTTCACCCAGCAGTGGATAGAACATGTCTTGCTGATGACGACGATGTGTATATGTTGAAGTGATGTGTTCACCTTTACTATACTATGCACGCCTATCGTGTTTGTGTATTTCGTGTTTGTTGCAACGTTCTGACCCCCTGCCCCGACTGGATTTCTGTGGGGTTCAAAGAGCTTTAAGAGCTCATCGGATTCCTCCTGCAGTTTAAATAAATATTCTGATTCTTGAAGTTTCCTTTGTTTGTATCTCATTCGCTCAACTTGCCCGCGACTGCACCACGTCACGGTGAGAACGACACGAGCGCTTGATTCATTTCTGTTTGTTGTCAACCTTGATTCTTCGCAACGAGTTGCACCGCACAGCCGTGCTTAGGCGAAGATTCTGCAACAGCTCGCTCGACTCGATTCACCCTCAACCCAAAACTAGCCAACACAAAGCGCTCGCCTCAGAATGAAGAACACCGTCACCTTTGCTGATCTCAAGTGTCACGACGTTAAACCACCACCACCACAATCACCACCATCATCACCATCATCACCATCACCACCATCATCATCACCATCATCACCATCACCACCATCATCACCATCATCACCACCAACAACATCACCACCATCACCACCATCACCACCACCATCACCACCATCATCACCATCATCACCACCACCAACATCACCACCATCACCACCATCACCACCACCATCACCACCATCAGCAACATCACTACCACCATCACCACCATCACCACCACCATCACCACCACCACCACCATCACCACCACCATCACTACCATCACCACCACCATCACCACCACCATCACCACCATCAGCAACACCATCACCACCATCACCACCACCATCACCACCACCATCACCACCACCACCATCATCACCACCACCATCACCACCACCATCACCACCACCATCACCACCACCATCACCACCACCACCATCTCCATCACCACCACCACCACCATCATCACCATCACCACCACCATCACCACCATCATCACCATCACCACCACCATCACCACCATCACCATCATCACCATCATCACCACCATCACCATCATCACCATCACCACCATCACCACCACCATCACCACCACCACCACCATCACCACCACCATCACTACCATCACCACCACCATCACCACCACCATCACCACCATCAGCAACACCATCACCACCATCACCACCACCATCACCACCATCACCACCACCATCACCACCACCACCATCATCACCACCACCATCACCACCACCATCACCACCACCATCACCACCACAATCACCACCACCACCATCTCCATCACCACCATCATCACCATCATCACCACCATCACCACCATCACCATCATCACCATCATCACCACCATCACCATCATCACCATCACCACCATCACCACTAAATGGGGATTTAACTATAGCAGCACACACGTACACACACACGTACACACACACGTACGCACACACGTACGCACACACGTACGCACACACGTACGCACACACGTACACACACACACGTACACACACACACGTACACACACACACACACGTACACACACACGTACACACACACGTACGCATACACACACGTACACGCACACACACGTACACACACACACACGTACACACGCACACGTACACACACACGTACACACACACACGTACACACACACACACGTTCACACACACACGTACACACACACACGTACACACACACACGTACACACACACACACGTACACACACACACGTACACACACACACGTACACACACACACGTACACACACACACGTACACACACACACACACGTACACACACACATACACACACACGTACGCATACACACACGTACACGCACACACACGTACACACACACACACGTACACACGCACACGTACACACACACGTACACACACACACGTACACACACACACACGTTCACACACACACGTACACACACACACGTACACACACACACGTACACACACACACACGTACACACACACACACGTACACACACACGTACACACACGTGAACACACACACGTACACACACACACGTACACACACACGTACACACACACACGTACACACACACACGTACACACACGTACACATACACAGGTACACACACACACGTACACACACACGTATACACACACGTACACACACACGTGAACACACACACGTACACACACACACGTACACACACACGTACACACACACACGTACACACACACGGACACACACACAATTAATAAAGCGGTGCAAATCAAACTGTGGCCCTTATCCGCTCTACCAATTCCACTCTGACCGGGCATTGCTCGCCTATCCGAGCTACCAATTCTCCCCTCCATTCAATTTTTTGTTTAATGTGTTGCAACTTTTAAAACCTCCTTTTATAAACGATTATGACACCGCTATAACATTTCTCCCACGGTCAATCAATCACCACCACCATCACCACCATCACCACCACCATCATCACCACCATCGTCACCACCACCACCATCACCGCCACCATCATCACCACCACCACCATCACCACCACCATCACCACCATCATCATCACCACCATCATCATCACCACCATCACCATCATCACCATCACCACCATCACCACCATCACCACCATCATCACCACCATCACCACCATCATCACCATCATCATCAAAAGCATCACCACCATCGCTAACACCACCATCTCCACCATCACCACCACTACCATCACCACCATCACCACCATCATCACCACCATCACCACCATCATCACCATCACTACCACCATCACCACTATCACTACCACCACCATCACCACCATCACTACCATCACCATCATCACTACCACCACCATCACTACCACCACCACTACCATCACCATCATCACCACCACCACCATCACCACCACCACCATCATCACCACCATCATCACCACCATCATCATCACCACCATCACCACCATCATCATCACCACCATCATCATCACCACCATCATCATCACCACCATCACCACCATCACCATCACCACCATCATCACCAACATCATCAAAAGCATCACCACCATCGCTAACACCACCATCACCATCATCACCATCACCACCATCATCACCACCATCACCATCTCCACCATCACCACCACTACCATCACCACCATCATCACCACCATCACCACCATCATCATCACCACCATCACCACCATCATCATCACCACCATCACCACCATCATCACCATCACTACCACCACCATCACCATCATCACTACCACCACCATCACTACCACCACCACTACCATCACCATCATCACCACCATCATCATCACCACCATCATCATCACCATCACCAGCATCATCACCACCATCACCACCATCATCACCACCATCATGACCACCATCACCATCATCACCACCATCATCACTACCACCACCATCACCATCATCGTCATCACCACCATCACCACTACCACCATCACCACCATCATCACCACCATCACCACCACCACCATCATCATCACCACCATCACCACCATCACCACCATCATCACCACCATCATCACCACCATCATCACCACAATCACCACCACCATCATCACCACCACGATCACCACCATAATCACCACCATCACCACCATCACCACCATCACCACCACCACCATCACCACCACCACCATCATCACCACCACCACCATCAACACCACCACCACCACCACCCACCATCACCATCACCACCATCATCACCACCATCATCACCACCACCACCACCACCACTGTCACCACCATCACCACCACCACCATCACCACCATCACCACCATCACCACCCACCATCACCACCCACCATCTGTGAGTCTATGGCTCTCTCTCTCTGTGAGTGAGTCTATGGGTCTCTGTGTGTGAGTGAGTCTATGGCTCTCTGTGTGAGTGAGTCTATGGGTCTGTGTGTGTGAGTGAGTCTATGGGTCTGTGTGTGTGAGTGAGTCTATGGCTCTCTGTGTGTGTGAGTCTATGGGTCTGTGTGTGTGATGAGTCCATGGCTCTCTCTGTGTGTGAGTGAGTCTATGGGTCTGTGTGTGTGTGAGAGTCTGTGCCTCTCTGTATGAGTGAGTCTATGGGTCTGTGTGTGTGATGAGTCTATGGCTCGCTCTGTGTGTGTGAGTGAGTCTATGGGTCTCTGTGTCATGAGTCTATGGCTCTCTGTGTGTGAGTGATGAGTCCATGGCCCTCTCTGTGTGATGATAAGTCTATGGTTCTCTCTCTGTGTGTGAGTGAGTCTATGGGTCTCTGTGTGTGAGTGAGTCTATGGCTCTGTGTGTGTGATGAGTCTATGGCTCGCTCTGTGTGTGTGAGTGATTCTATGGGTCTCAGAGTCTGAATGACTCTGTCTTCTCGACAGACCTGTTCTCTGTCGAGAAGACAGCGTCTGAATGACTCTGTCTTCTCGACAGACCTGTTCTCTGTCGAGAAGACAGAGTCTGAATGTGGGGGGGTGGGAGGTTGAAACTTATGGAAACATTTGTAATAGATTGACGGTGATCATTGCCACGAGTGTGTAAGAGAAGTGAACGCATCGCCTGTGGAGAACACGGGGATCGAACCCGCGACCTCTCGCATGGGAAGCGAGACTGCGCCACTCGCCCAGCGTGTGAAGGTGTCAAGCTCTGGGCTCCTACACGGTGACGTTCAGCCACATCCATGAATGAGTTCTAGATATGAAGCTTTCAAGTTCAAGTTCATGTATTAGGTGTAGCCATGTGAGCCATTCGGCTCTTGAATCGGGTGCAACCGCAACAAACAAAAAACAAAGACATGAAAAAAAACATCTCAAAGTGACTATATGTGACTAAGAGCAAACAGAAAATCCAAGAAAAGACAGCAAAATATTGCAGAAAAAAACACCGTACACACCAACGCTGTGTGCAAATATCCCAGTGGGATGCAAGTCAAACAACAACAACAACCACAACAATAAGACAACTTAGATTATGGCCATCAGTCTAACTCTGTACTACAACAAACAAACATGGCTAAACCAATACACTTTTCGAAATCACCAAAATAAAGCCATGAAAGCAAAATTTCGATCAACAATGTTTCTTTTAATAAACAGCAAATCCCAATCAAGCGGTCAGTGCCTTGCCCAATGGACTCACCAAATGTGTAACGTTTTCTATTTGAATAAATGTAAAATAAGTATAACCCGTAAAAACAAAGTTTTTCACTCTAAATCCTTTATATGTGTGGCGGCTAGAGTCCTCTCGTCCTCTGGCTTGAGATGGCTGCCACCTATGGGTCAGATGATTGCCTGCCATCATTAAGCAATTGGTAATTAAATATTTAATTTGTTTTCCCTAAACAGTGTAAAATTTTGGACATTTTTTTCCACGAACATTAATTGTCACGCACAACGAGTCTGTGTGCAAAATGTCAGCTCGATTGGATCACGGGAAGTGGGTTAAAAAACGACCGAAAGGTTTGCACGGTCCTAAGCAAGCAAGCAAGTGAACTGAATATAAAGGATTTAACAAAATATATTCGCCTGTGGAGGACGCGGGGATCGAACCCGCGACCTCTCGCATGGGAAGCGAGACTGCGCCACTCGCCCAGCGCGTGAAGGTGTCACGCGCTGGGCTCCTACACGGTGACGTTCAGCCACATCCATGATGAGTTCCAGATGTGAAGCTTTCGTGACTGCAATGATTCATACTCTTAGGCTTTTTTCGGTCAAGTCGCTTATTAAATTGTAGATTTGAAGCTTTCGTGACTGCAATGATTCATACTCTTAGGCTTATTTCGGTCAAGTCGCTTATTAAATTGTAGATTTGAAGCTTTCGTGACTGCAATGATTCATACTCTTAGGCTTTTTTCGGTCAAGTCGCTTATTAAATTGTAGATTTGAAGCTTTCGTGACTGCAATGATTCATACTCTTAGGCTTTTTTCGGTCAAGTCGCTTATTAAATTGTAGATTTGAAGCTTTCGTGACTGCAATGATTCATACTGTTAGGCTTTTCTCGGAAAAAGTCACTTATTAAATTCTAGATTTGAAGCTTTCGTGACTGCAATGATTCATGCTCTTAGGCTTTTTCGGTAAAGTCGCTTATTAAAGCATAAAACCCACGACGTTTCGATCGCCACACATTAACATAATGTATTAATGACGTCCGTTAGAGTCGCCACTCGTTGTGGGAGGGGCTGTTGCTTGTACCCCGGGAGTGACGTCATGTCACCTGCTACCGCGTGACGTCACAGGCTGCAGCTTCGCGCGTGCAGTGAAATCCGAGGTGAGAAATTCTCATCGCAGTTGTTGTGGTTGTTGTGGTTGTTGTTGTGGTGGTTGTTGTTGTTTACCAAGCTAGAGCCTCACTCTCTCTCTCGTAGGGATGTCACTAGAGCAGCAGCAGCAGCAGCAGCTTGTGAATCGATGTCCAAGTTGGAACTTTACAACGCGGGGCCTAGACACGCGGGGCCTTGCCTCCTGCCCTCGCCTGGTCGCGTTTGCTTTAATTCCCTCCCTTAAGTTTCATTTGTCTTCACGCGGCTCGCTACTTTGTCACTTTGGTTTATTGTAGATATTAACGCAGTTTTTTTTTTCGTTTTTTTACCAGCCCAAGCCCGCCTGAGCTGCTGTACCGCTCTTGTTTACAGAAGCTACCTGCCCACAACAACAACAAGGTGGGTGGGGTTTGTCAACGCGTGTGTCAATGTTTTGACTTAAAACTTTAGTAACTGCAGCAATTCATATTCTTGGTTCTTTCGGTGAAGTCACGGAGATAGAAAATTTAGTAAAAATAACAGATAATAAAATGAATAAAAGTAAACAAAATAATAAATAAATAACATCCACGACTTTTCGATCGCAACACAAGTGTCCTTTATTTGATGTTATTATCTGTTGTTATTGTCTATCTACGTGACTTTACCGAAAGAACCAAGAATACGTGTGGAAATGTGTATCGGTCAAAGACGCTGCACGCGTGCTGATGTTGACTCTAAATGTGGAGGGGAAACCCGGGAGATTCGGAGGAAAATCCACGCGACCACGGAGAGAGACACGCAAACTCCAAATATACAGCAGCAGCAGCAGGCGTCAGGGTCGGGATCGAACCCACGACTTCCTGTATACCAGGTGAGGTAGTTAACATCTCACCACGGAGAGAGAGAGAGACACGCAAACTCCAAATATACAGCAGCAGGCGTCAGGGTCGGGATCGAACCCACGACATCCTGTATACCAGGTGAGGTAGTTAACATCTCACCACGGAGAGAGAGAGAGACACGCAAACTCCAAATATACAGCAGCAGGCGTCAGGGTCGAGATCGAACCCACGACTTCCTGTATACCAGGCGAGGTAGTTAACATCTCACCACGGAGAGAGAGAGAGACACGCAAACTCCAAATATACAGCAGCAGCAGGCGTCAGGGTCGGGATCGAACCCACGACTTCCTGTATACCAGGCGAGGTAGTTAACATCTCACCACGGAGAGAGAGAGAGACACGAAAACTCCAAATATACAGCAGCAGCAGGCGTCAGGGTCGGGATCGAACCCACGACTTCCTGTATACCAGGCGAGGTAGTTAACATCTCACCACGGAGAGAGAGAGAGACACGCAAACTCCAAATATACAGCAGCAGGCGTCAGGGTCGAGATCGAACCCACGACTTCCTGTATACCAGGCGAGGTAGTTAACATCTCACCACGGAGAGAGAGAGAGACACGAAAACTCCAAATATACAGCAGCAGCAGGCGTCAGGGTCGGGATCGAACCCACGACTTCCTGTATACCAGGCGAGGTAGTTAACATCTCACCACGGAGAGAGAGAGAGACACGCAAACTCCAAATATACAGCAGCAGGCGTCAGGGTCGAGATCGAACCCACGACCTCCTGTATACCAGGCGAGGTAGTTAACATCTCACCACGGAGAGAGAGAGAGAGAGACACGCAAACTCCAAATATACAGCAGCAGCAGTAGGCGTCAGGGTCGGGATCGAACCCACGACTTCCTGTATACCAGGCGAGGTAGTTACATCTCACCACGGACAGAGAGAGAGAGAGACACGCACACTCCAAATATACAGCAGCAGGCGTCAGGGTCGGGGTCGAACCCACGACCTCCTGTATACCAGGCGAGGTAGTTAACATCTCACCACGGAGAGAGAGAGAGAGAGACACGCAAACTCCAAATATACAGCAGCAGGCGTCAGGGTCGAGATCGAACCCACGACTTCCTGTATACCAGGCGAGGTAGTCAACATCTCACCACAGAGAGAGAGAGAGACACGCAAACTCAAATATACAGCAGCAGGCGTCAGGGTCGGGATCGAACCCACGACTTCCTGTATACCAGGCGAGGTAGTTAACATCTCACTACGGAGAGAGAGACACGCAAACTCCAAATATACAGCAGCAGGCGTCAGGGTCGGGATCGAACCCACGACTTCCTGTATACCAGGCGAGGTAGTTAACATCTCACCACGGAGAGAGAGAGACACGCAAACTCCAAATATACAGCAGCAGCAGGCGTCAGGGTCGGGATCGAACCCACGACTTCCTGTATACCAGGCGAGGTAGTTAACATCTCACCACGGAGAGAGAGACACGCAAACTCCAAATATACAGCAGCAGGCGCCAGGGTCGGGATTGAACCCACGACTTCCTGTATACCAGGTGAGGTAGTCAGCATCTCACCACGGAGATACGAGGGCTTCCAGGCATATTTATGACTATTTGCCCTCTCATTGTGTGCAATAACAGCCTGTGTGATGAATTTGGGAAACTTTTTCACGACATCATGAATATATGAATAAGTATAGACGTGTAAGTCACGTGTGACTGTGTATATGCATTACTCTGTGTCTGACGTGTAGGTGGTGTGGATATAATTTTTTTCTGTCTGCAGCTGACGCTTGGTCTGATGGAGCAAAGGCGCTCAGCACAGCTCGGTACGACAAGTCAACAATGCGACCGGCGTGGATACAGCACGGAGCGGACTGGAAATTTGACACAGCACCAGAGAACTCACGCAGGAGAGAAATCCTTCAAGTGCACTGTGTGTGGGAAGGCCTTTGCATGGCCATCAGTTCTTCAGATCCACCAGAGAACACACACAGGAGAGAAACCCTTCAAGTGCACTGTGTGTGGGAAGGCATTTGCACAGTCATCTGCTCTTGTAACACACCAGAGAACACACACGGGAGAGAAACCCTTCAAGTGCAGTGTGTGTGGGAAGGCGTTTGCACTTTCATCTACTCTTGTAACACACCAGAGAACACACACGGGAGAGAAACCCTTCAAGTGCAGTGTGTGTGGGAAGACGTTTTCAGATTCATCTACTCTTGTAGCACACAAGAGAACACACACGGGAGAGAAACCCTTCAAGTGCAGTGTCTGTGGGAAGGCGTTTGCACATTCATCTACTCTTGTAGAACACCAGAGAACACACACGGGAGAGAAACCCTTCAAGTGCACTCCGTGCGGGAAGGCGTTTGCACAGTCATCAAATTTTCAAAAACACCAGAGAACACACAAGCATCAGAAGATCCACCAGGAGTGGAGTCTGAAATCATCTTGTGAAAGTGAAAGTGCTGCAATGAGCCCATCCCTAATCAAACAAGAACCAGAAGAAAATCCCAGCTTGGACACTTTTAAAGGTAACGAGGTGAAATATGAAGAGGTGAAGGTGAAATGTGAAGAAGTGATGGTGAAGAGCGAAGAAGTGAAAGTAAAATGTGAAGATGAAGGTTCAACTCCAAAATGGGACCTTTGCATCGATGGAGGCAACGTGAAGCAGGAGGAGAATTCTGACTGTGAGGCAGAGCGAGGGAACTCCCAGCAGTTTGTGGAAGTGGAGGTGTGGGTGGACTTCCGAGACAATACAAAGTCAAATGGGGACCCGGTAGATGTGTAAGCTTGAGGCGATGTCGCTCCAATAGATGCACCCTTGTCACAGGCCTTTAATGACAATAATGTGAAGTTGAACACCCATTTCCTGGGTTCAACCTGCAGGGTAAGGGCGGCCAGTCTTTGTGGACCTGTGTGTTGGGTAGATCTCTGAGAGCCAATAAGCTCCCAAGCATTCACGATGTTATAATTGCTTTTACATGGTGCTGACTTAATCCGCTCAGCAACCCGGAGTTTTGTATCGTACCTCGTCTCAAACACTAGAAGAGCACCCCAAGTGGCAGCTGCCCCTGTGTGGCACAAGGTGGTGGCCCTGCACCGGCCTGAATATTTTCAAGAGCCTGTCAGTAGGGGGCGATGATTGATCTGTTATCTCAGCTGTGTCGTTAGTAGGTAATGTTTAGAATTTGCTACATTTTTGACCCAGACGCCAACTTGCAAAGGCCTACTCGTTTTGAATTGCACAATTGTGTGTTTCACATCCACTGTTCAGTAGAGGGTGCATTCTTTAAATAGCTCCTTGTTAATAAGATGTTATCTAAACTAAATTGTTCAATTTTGGAAGAACGTAATCAACCAGGTAGGGTGTTGACTGTTGTGTTGGCTGACTCTTGTGTTGTGTTGCATTATATTTCTAAGTTCACTATGTTTGTGTTCTCATTCACTTGTTGTACCTGACGATGGTTGCTTGTGTTCCAATCGAAACGTCGTATTCTATTAAATTTCGTTCTACGTGACTACTGAAAGAACCAGAGAATAAGATGTTATCTGATGCAGTATATTTCACTGCAGTAATTCCATTTTGTGCATATGCCTGTCAATAATTTTGAATGAATACTTGTCTGATTGTGTGCGTACATGTAACACACACTGTACGTACACAATGCACACACACTGTGTGCATACACAGTGTACACACACATAGTGTGTACGCCTAGTCTCACATGGTGTTGGACCAGATGATGCCAAAAGGACGTTATTAACCAAGCAAAGTCGTAACTTGCTGTGGTGTATCCATTATTCCCTTTGTTGCCTTGGCCGTGTGTTTTGGGTCATTGTCATTCTGGAATACCCATCCACGACCCATTTTCAATGCCCTGGCTGAGGGAAGGAGGTTCTCACCCAAGATTTGACGGTACATGGCCCCGTCCATCGTCCCTTTGATGCGGTGAAGTTGTCCTGTCCCCTTAGCAGAAAAACACCCCCAAAGCATAATGTTTCCACCTCCATGTTTGACGGTGGGGATGGTGTTCTTGGGGTCATAGGCAACATTCCTCCAAACACAGCGAGTTGAGTTGATGCCAAAGAGCTCCATTTTGGTCTCATCTGACCACAACACTTTCACCCAGTTGTCCTCTGAATCATTCAGATGTTCATTGGCAAACTTCAATCGGGCATGTATATGTGCTTTCTTGAGCAGGGGGACCTTGCGGGCGCTGCAGGATTTCAGTCCTTCACGGCGTAGTGTGTCGCCAACTGTTTTCTTGGTGACTATGGTCCCAGCTGCCTTGAGATCATTGACAAGATCCTCCCGTGTAGTTCTGGGCTGATTCTTTACCGTTCTCATGATCATTGCAACTCCACGAGGTGAGATCTTGCATGGAGCCCCAGGCCGAGGGAGATTGACATTTCTTTTGTGTTTCTTCCATTAGCGAAGATCTGTCAGTGGCATTGCCCCAGAAAACAGTCAACAAAACTGTGTCTCCGTCTCTGTATTTCTTCGTGTCGCCTGGTTGGCGTAGGGGCTGGGGCGGGGACACCAGCGTACGCTCGCATTACAATTACTTCACGTAGCGGCACTGTTCATGAACATCAGCGGGTCAATGTTGCGATGGACCTCAGTTTTGCACAGGACACTATTTTGCTTTGATAGAGCATTTTAATGACCTGTGATACCTTGATAATGCCTGTGGTCATGAAAGTCCGTTTTGTACTGATAATTTGCTTTGCAGAGTTGAATACTGTCGCCACAATGATGTTAGCTGTGGCCTGGATTCGAACTCGGGCCGCCAGGTTCATAGCGAAGTGTCGCAAACGAATGATCCTCAGTCGTGATTTATTGTAAGGCGGAGTTGTGCACCATCTGATCAGCGTGTAATGCATTGGACAATGCAATCAGTGTAAATTCTGATATTGATGAGACCATATACAATGAGTGTCTGTACAAGAATGTGAAAGTCACAATCAATATCAATCAAATATTTGCAAACTGTCATTTTGTACTTTATTGCATAATTTGTAAACATGAACATTTTTAACGTAATTATGCATTATTTGCAATAGTTACCACCCCTTGCATGGTTAATGCAAAATGTGCATTTGTGTGCAGTTACCAATATAAACTGCGCAATGCAGGATATGCGACACGATGCAGCGAAGTAGTGTACATGATATACATAAACAATTATAAGTAGAAGACATTATTTCCAACATTCTGAATATTCTTTACGTGCAATCATGTACAATGTGTCCCGTCGTGGCGCACAATAAGCACGCATCTGCATTAGTAAATGCGTTGCACGCGTAACATTACCGCTAAACCAGCAACACGAGACATCCACGCGTCCCCTGCCACCGCCCTCCGCCGCCGTCTTGCAGGTCGGGCAGCAAAAACATAACACTTCTGAGAATTTGCAACAACACCAACACCATCAACACCACGAGAAATGTGCCTGTGAGCACCTGGAGACCACGTGGAGAAGACTCCAGGCCACGCGTTGACAACGATGTTGAACAAGTGGAGAATCGTTGACTTTGTCAAGCTACTAGCTGTACTACCCGGCTTCGCCCGAGACTTGGATCCACCATGCCCGGCCGCCTTTGTCTCCCCAGTGGCGACGTTCACACACTGCACCAGTTACTCGTTTGAGGCTGAGTCGACCTAGCGGAGGCCCAGGACCGGTTCAAATAATCGTCACCGGCGGTGGCCGTGAGCGGGAATCGAACTCGGGTCGCTGGGTTCGTAGCGCGGCGTAGCGCTAATCGCTGCGCCACGATGCGTGACGCTTCCACACGCGTGGGTCACGTGACAGATGTGAAGTACGCGGCCGGAGGAGGAGGGTGGACGTCCTCCCTGGCGACGATCGCCGAGGGTGGCGGCGGCGGCAGAGTGCGTCTGTCGCGGCAGCGGCACCGCGGGTGAGCCACCGAGTCGGGTGAGCCACCGAGTCGGGTGAGCGACCGAGTCGGGTGAGCCACCGAGTCGGGTGAGCGACCGAGTCGGGTGAGCCACCGAGTCGGGTGAGCCACCGAGTCGGGTGAGCCACCGAGTCGGGTGAGCGACCGAGTCGGGTGAGCCACCGAGTCGGGTGAGCGACCGAGTCGGGTGAGCCACCGAGTCGGGTGAGCCACCGAGTCGGGTGAGCCACCGAGTCGGGTGAGCGACCGAGTCGGGTGAGCGACCGAGTCGGGTGAGCGACCGAGTCGGGTGAGCGACCGAGTCGGGGCACCGCGGGTGAGCGACCGAGGTGGGTGAGCGACCGAGTCGGGGCACCGCGGGTGAGCGACCGAGGTGGGTGAGTGACCGAGTCGGGTGAGCGACCGCGCACGGGATCCGGGTCGGGCTGCGGCCACAGCCGCCACCACCGGCAACGTCGACGTCGCTCTCATCGGCTCACTTGTTTTCCCTCAACGTCAGCGTACCTGCACGTTGGGAGAGTAGCACGTGTAGTTGTGTGTGCAGTGTGTGTAGTGTACGTAGCGTGCGTGTGGTGTGTGTGTAGTGTGTGTAGCGTGTGTGTGTGTGTGGTGTGTGTGTAGTGTATGTAGCGTGTGTATGTGTGTGGTGTGTGTGTAGTGTATGTAGCGTGTGTGTGGTGTGTGTGTAGTGTATGTAGCCTATTAAAACTCCCCTCCCGTGACATCACAACATAATACAGATGGTCATCTATTCTTAGGTGTTTTCGGTAAAGTCACGTAGGCAAAACATCAAAATTAATGAAAAATAATAAAATAAAATAAAGATCTTTATTTTATTTTATTATTTTTATTTAAAAAAAATCTTTATTTTATATTATAATTTATAAAAATAATAAAATAAAGATCTTTATTTTATTTTATTATTTTTATTAATTTTGATGTTTTGCCTACGTGACTTTACCGAAAACACCTAAGAATATGATTCCTTGCAGTCACGAAAGCTTCAAGTTTAGATGGTCATCAATCAGCTTAACTCAGATAATCTGTGTGTCTGTGTGTGTGTGTCTGTGTGTGTGTGTGTCTGTGTGTGTGTCTGTGTGTGTCTGTGTGTGTGTGTCTGTGTGTGTGTCTGTGTGTATGTGTGTGTCTGTGTGTACACTGTGTGTGTGTGTGTCTGTGTGTGTGTCTGTGTGTGTGTCTGTGTGTGTGTGTCTGTGTGTGTGTCTGTGTGTGTGTGTCTGTGTGTGTGTGTGTCTGTGTGTGTGTGTCTGTGTGTGTGTGTCTGTGTGTGTGTGTCTGTGTGTGTGTCTGTGTGTGTGTGTGTCTGTGTGTGTGTCTGTGTGTGTGTGTCTGTGTGTGTCTGTGTGTGTGTGTCTGTGTGTGTATCTGTGTGTGTCTGTGTGTGTGTCTGTGTGTGTGTGTGTATGTGTGTCTGTGTGTGTGTCTGTCTGTGTGTGTGTGTATCTGTGTGTGTGTGTGTCTGTGTGTGTGTCTGTGTGTATGTGGGTGTATGTGTGTGTCTGTGTGTGTCTGTGTGTGTGTGTTTGTGTGTGTATCTGTGTGTGTGTCTGTGTGTGTCTGTGTGTGTGTCTGTGTGTGTGTCTGTGTGTGTGTGTCTGTGTGTATGTGTGTCTGTGTGTGTGTCTGTCTGTGTGTGTGTGTATCTGTGTGTGTGTGTCTGTGTGTGTGTCTGTGTGTATGTGGGTGTATGTGTGTGTCTGTGTGTGTGTTTGTGTGTGTATCTGTGTGTGTGTCTGTGTGTATGTGGGTGTATGTGTGTGTCTGTGTGTGTCTGTGTGTGTGTGTTTGTGTGTGTATCTGTGTGTGTGTCTGTGTGTGTCTGTGTGTGTGTCTGTGTGTGTGTCTGTGTGTGTCTGTGTGTATGTGTGTCTGTGTGTGTGTCTGTGTGTGTGTGTCTGTGTGTGTCTGTGAGTAGTTAACACCACTACACAGATATAATGGGAGGCTGATCGACGCCCGGGTGCGATCAAGGGATGGCTCCCTATTGGTCAACCACGTTATGTATGCCGATGATTTGGTAATAGCTGCTCATTCAGAAGAGGAGTTGGAGGCGCTGCTGCTGAGACTGGAGCGTGCCACTAAGAGGTGGGGCCTTACCATCAGCCCCACCAAAACCAAGCACCTGCCTGGGTATTTTGTACCATCGGACACTCCACCCCCACAACTCCCAATTGGTGATGGGGCAGTTGTGGAGAGAGTAGAGAGTTTCCCATACCTGGGCAGTATGCTTATGACCGGCTCCAGTCTATCAGCAGAGGTCTCACTCCGAATCAGTCGAGCGGCAATATCTTTTCATCGGTTGCGTAACGCTGTGTGGAAGCTACCTGGTCTGTCGCTCCGCACGAAGCTTCAGGTCTTCTCGGCCACGGTCATTCCCTCCCTTCTCTACGCTTGCGAGACGTGGACCCCCCTGGTGGAGCATCTTCGCCGGTTGGAAACATTTAGGCTGGCCTGCCTACGATCCATCCTGGGTTTAACCAGGCTGGATTGTGTGAGGAGCTCACAAATCCTTGAAAGATCTGGGCAAAGTCCCATCAGTGAGCTCCTCCGGCAGGCAAGGCTGCGTTGGCTGGGTCATGTAGCCCGCATGCCCAGCCACCGCATGCCTAAACAGCTTTTGTTCGGCCGGATCGAGGGGGCTAGACGGGCGCGGCACGGGCTGGAGAAGAGATGGAGTGATGTGGTACAGGAGGACGTGGAGCTGAGTGGACTTGCCGATGACTGGTACCAGCGGTGTCAAGATCGGCCTCAGTGGAGGAGGCTCGTGAAGGACGCTACTGGGCAGTTGGAGGCAGTCGCCCTCCAACAACAACGGAGGGCGGAGGAGCGACGCTCACAACAACGAGCGGAGCGCCGGGTGGCTAAAGCACAGCAAGTTGGCACAGTAGGGGGCACAGGTGGTGCATCAGCCAGTCATCTCGGTCATCTCGGTCAGTCGACCAGTGGCACCTGGGTCTGCCCCGTGACCTCCTGCCAGCGGGCTTTCGACACTTCACGTGGCCTCAAGGTGCACTTGGCCTGGCACAAGCATCGTGGTGACGTCACCGCCACTTAGTGGCGAATGGCGGTTGTTGTTGTTGTTGTCACTGTGTGTGTCTTACTGTCTGTGTGTGTGTCTCTGTGTGTGTGTGTGTGTCTGTGTGTGTGTGTGTCTGTGTGTGTCACTGTGTGTGTGTGTCTGTGTGTCACTGTGTGTGTCACTGTGTGTCACTGTGTGTGTCACTGTGTGTGTCACTGTGTGTGTGTGTCACTGTGTGTCACTGTGTGTGCATCACTGTGTGTGTGTGTCACTGTGTGTGTGTCACTGTGTGTGTCACTGTGTGTGTGTGTCACTGTGTGTCACTGTGTGTGCATCACTGTGTGTGTGTGTCACTGTGTGTGTCACTGTGTGTGTCACTGTGTGTGTTACCCGCCACATGTTTCCCCAGAACTGCGTCACGGCGCTGGCTGCGTGTCGAGCGAGTCTCCGCAGCGCCGCACCGCGCCGCGACTCCTCGCGCAGCCTCCTGGCCGCCTCGCGCTGCACGTGGCGAGACACCGACACGCACAGCTGCGTGGGGGGAGACACGGGGAGATGCGGGGAGACACGCGGAGGTGAGAGAGACGCGGGGAGACACGGGGAGGTGAGGGAGACACGGGGAGACACGGGGAGACACGGGGGAGACACCGACACGCACAGCTGCGTGGGGAGAGACACGGGGAGGTGAGAGAGACACGGGGGAGACACCGACACGCACAGCTGCGTGGGGAGAGACACGGGGACGTGTGTGGTGGTTGTGTGTTGTGTTTGTTGTTGTGGTTGTTGTTGTGGTTGTTGTTGTTGTTGTTGTGGTTGTGTTTGTTGTTGTGTTTGTGGCCGCACCGTCTTGGCCGCAGCGATCTTCCATCGTCGCTCCTGGGCAAAGTCCTCAGCCATCCACTCCATCTCCTACACACAGACACACAGACACACACAGTGACACACACACAGTGACACACACAGTGACACACACACAGTGACACACACACACAGTGACACACACACACAGTGACACACACACAGTGACACACACACAGTGACACACACAGTGACACACACACACAGACACACAGTGACACACACAGTGACACACACAGTGACACACACAGTGACACACACACACACAGTGACACACACAGTGACACACAGTGACACACAGACACACACACAGATACACACACAGTGACACACAGATACACACACAGACACACAGATACACACACAGACACACACACACAAACACCCACAGACACACACACACAAACACACACACCCACAGACACACACACACACCCCCACACACACAGACACACACACACACACCCACACACACACACCCACAGACACACACACACACACAGTGACACACGTACACACACTCACACACGTACACACACACACGTACACACAGACACACACACAGTGACACACACACACAGTGACACACACACACAGACACACAACAACCGCCATTCGCCATTAAGTGGCGGTGACGTCACCACAACGCTTGTGCCAGGTCAAGTGCACCTGAGGCACACAGAGACACACACACAGACACACCCACACACAGACACACGTACACACACACAGACACACACACAGTGACACACACAGACACACAGACACACACACACACACGTACACACAGTGACACACACACAGACACACACACGTACACACAGTGACACACACACGTACACACACACTGACACACACACACACGTACACACAGTGACACACACACAGTGACACACACACAGTGACAGACGTACACACACGTACACACAGTGACACACACACACAGTGACACACACGACACACACATACACACACACACACACACAGTGACACACACACACAGTGACACACACACAGTGACACACACGTACACACACACACGTACACACACACACGTACACACAGTGACACACACACACACTCACCTGCAGCAGGCAGTCCCAGTGTGCGCGTGGACGTGGAGGGTCGGCCACGCGCACACACACAGTGACACGTACACACACACACACACACGTACACACACAGTGACACGTACACACACACACACGTACACACAGTGACACACACACACACACACACTCACCTGCAGCAGGCAGTCCCAGTGTGCGCGTGGACGTGGAGGCTCGGCCACACGCACACACACAGTGACACGTACACACACACACACACGTACACACACACACGTACACACAGTGACACACACACACACTCACCTGCAGCAGGCAGTCCCAGTGTGCGCGTGGACGTGGAGGGTCGGCCACACGCACACACACAGTGACACGTACACACACACACACACGTACACACACAGTGACACGTACACACACAGTGACACGTACACACACACGTACACACACACACGTACACACAGTGACACACACACACACTCACCTGCAGCAGGCAGTCCCAGTGTGCGCGTGGACGTGGAGGGTCGGCCACACGCACACACACAGTGACACGTACACACACACACACGTACACACACACACGTACACACAGTGACACACACACACACTCACCTGCAGCAGGCAGTCCCAGTGTGCGCGTGGACGTGGAGGGTCGGCCACACGCACACACACAGTGACACGTACACACACACACACGTACACACACACACGTACACACAGTGACACACACACACACTCACCTGCAGCAGGCAGTCCCAGTGTGCGCGTGGACGTGGAGGGTCGGCCACACGCACACACAGTGACACGTACACACACACACACGTACACACAGTGACACACACACACACTCACCTGCAGCAGGCAGTCCCAGTGTGCGCGTGGACGTGGAGGGTCGGCCACGCGGGGCAGACGCTGCGGTGCCCACAACCCGGCCTTGCGCAGGCTCCACACTCGCTCCATCACGCCCGCCTCCTACACACACACACAGTGACACACACAGTGACACACACACAGTGACACACACAGTGACACACAGACACACAGTGACACACACACACACACACAGTGACACACACACACACAGTGACACACACACACAGTGACACACACAGTGACACACACACACACAGTGACACACACAGTGACACACACACACAGTGACACACACAGTGACACACACAGTGACACACACAGTGACACACACACACAGTGACACACACACACAGTGACACACACACACAGTGACATACACACACAGTGACACACACACACAGTGACACACACACACACGCACCGCACGCACACACACACACACAGACTCACACCACACACACACATGCACACACAGACACGCACACACCACACACACACCACACATACCCTGCACACACACACACGCACAGACACACGCACACACGCGCGCACACACGCAGACACACGCAGACACACGCACACAAACCGCACACACACACACGCAGACACCTTAATAGACTGTAGGGTCAAGTGCTGTTAGTAACATTGAGTAGCACCACCTATGTACTCCCCCGTGTCTCCCCCGTGTCTCCCCCGTGTCTCTCCCCCGTGTCTCCCCCGTGTCTCCCCCGTGTCTCCCCCATGTCTCCCCCGTGTCTCCCCCGTGTCTCCCCGTGTCTCTCCGCGTCTCCCCGAGTATCCCCGTGTCTCCCCGGTCCCCGTGTCTCCCCATGTCTCCCCCGTGTCTCCCCGTGTCTCCCAGTGTCTCCCAGTGTCTCCCCACATCTCCCCGTGTCCCGTGTCTCCCCGCACCATCTGTGCCTGTCCTGCAGGGTCATCCTCCATCTTCACGTCTCCCCGGTGTCTCCCCCGTGTCCCCCCGTGTCTCTCCGTGTCCCCCCATCTCTCCCCGTCTCTCCCCGCGTCTCTCCGCGTCTCCCCGCGTCTCCCCGTGTCTCCGTGTCTCCCCACGTCTCCCCGTGTCCCCCCGTGTCTCTCCGTGTCCCCCCATCTCTCCCCGTCTCTCCCCGTCTCTCCCCGTGTCTCCCCGCGTCTCCCCGCGTCTCTCCGCACCATCTGTGCCTGTCTTGCAGGGTCATCCTCCATCTTCACGTCTCCCCCGTGTCTCCCCCGTGTCCCCCCGTGTCTCTCCGTGTCCCCCCATCTTTCCCCGTGTCTCCCCGCGTCTCCCCGTGTCTCCAAGTGTCTCCCAGTGTCTCTCCGTGTCTCCCCATCTCTCCCCGTCTCTCCCCGTGTCTCTGTGTCTCCCCGCGTCTCCCCGTGTCTCCCAGTGTCTCCCCACATCTCCCCGTATCTCCCCGTGTCTCCGTGTCTCCCCGCGTCTCTCCGTGTCTCCCCGCACCATCTGTGCCTGTCTTGCAGGGTCATCCTCCGTCTTCACTTCCTCATCCCCGGACAGCCGAGGAGGCGTTGTCACCGGCGTTGTCACCGTCACCGGCGTTGTCACCGGCGTTGTCACCGGCGTCGTCACCGGGGTTGTCAACGGGGTTGTCACCGTCAGCGGTCGTGGTGGTGCCGGTAGCAGCGGAGCCGTCAGCTGGGCAGCGTCAGCAGCAGCAGCAGCAGGAGCAGCAGCAGCAGGAGCAGCAGGAGCAGCAGCAGCAGCAGCAGCAGAGCAGCAGCAGCAGCAGGAGCAGCAGCAGCAGCAGCAGCAGCAGGAGCAGCAGCAGCAGCAGGCGCAGCAGCAGCAGCAGCAGCAGCAGGAGCAGCAGCAGCAGGAGCAGCAGGAGCAGCAGCAGCAGCAGGAGCAGCAGCAGGAGCAGCAGCAGGAGCAGCAGCAGCAGCAGCAGGAGCAGCAGGAGCAGCAGCAGCAGCAGGCAGCAGCAGCAGGAGCAGCAGCAGGAGCAGCAGCAGCAGGAGCAGCAGCAGCAGCAGCCAGCAGCATCAGCGGCAGCAGCAGCAGGAGCAGCACAGCAGCAGGCAGCAGCAGCATCAGCGGGCAGCAGCAGCAGGAGCAGCAGCAGCAGGAGCAGCATCAGCAGCAGGAGCAGCAGCATCAGCGGCAGCAGCAGAGGAGCAGCAGCAGCTGTAGCAGCAGCAGCTGTAGCAGCAGCAGGAGCAGCAGCAGCTGTAGCAGCAGCAGCTGTAGCAGCAGCAGGAGCAGCAGCAGCTGTAGCAGCAGCAGCTGTAGCAGCAGCAGGAGCAGCAGCAGCAGGAGCAGCAGCAGCAGGAGCAGCAGCAGCAGGAGCAGCAGCAGCAGGAGCAGCAGCAGCAGGAGCAGCAGCAGCTGTAGCAGCAGCAGCAGGAGCAGCAGCAGCAGGAGCAGCAGCAGCAGGAGCAGCAGCAGGAGCAGCAGCAGCAGGAGCAGCAGCAGCAGGAGCAGCAGCAGCTGTAGCAGCAGCAGCTGTAGCAGCAGCAGGAGCAGCAGCAGCAGGAGCAGCAGCAGCAGGAGCAGCAGCAGCAGGAGCAGCAGCAGCAGGAGCAGCAGCAGCAGGAGCAGCAGCAGCTGTAGCAGCAGCGTGGAGGAGGAGGAGGAGCGCTCGGGACGCCACGGCCGCCGCTGCAGGAAGTGCGGGTGGGGGAGGTGGGGTCGGAGGTCGTGGGAGACGGGGGGGGCGGTAGTGGGGGAGGAGAGGGGGGGGTCATGGGTTATGGCATCGTAGTGATCATCGTCCTGACCACAGCCTTCATCACCATCATCACCATCACCACCGTCATCACCATCATCACCATCATCACCACCACCACCACCACCATCACCATCGTCACCATCATCACCACCACCATCACCATCATCACCATCATCACCATCATCACCATCATCACCACCACCACCACCACCATCACCATCGTCACCATCATCACCACCACCACCACCATCATCACCATCATCACCATCATCACCACCACCATCACCATCGTCACCGTCACCACCACCACCGTCACCACCACCGTCACCACCACCACCGTCACCACCACCACCGTCACCACCACCACCGTCACCACCACCACCACCGTCACCACCACCACCGTCACCACCACCACCGTCACCACCACCACCACCGTCACCACCGTCACCACCACCACCGTCACCACCACCACCACCGTCACCACCACTCACGTTGGCCGCTGCCACCACCAGCGGCAGGCGATGCGGTCGTCACGGCGACCGCCGACGCCGTTGCCATGGGAGACGGCAGCTGGGGCGACGCCGATGACGTCACCGACGACGACGCCATCGCCACTGCTGATGACAGCGACGCTGATGATGATGGTGGTGGTAGTGCTGATGGTGGTGGTGGTGCTGATGATGGTGGTGGTGGTGGTGCTGATGGTGGTGGTGCTGCTGATGATGGTGCTGGTAGTGTTGCTGATGATGGTGGTGCTGCTGATGCTGGTGGTGCTGATGATGCTGGTGCTGATGGTGGTGGTGCTGATGATGATGGTGGTGGTGCTGCTGCTGCTGATGCTGATGGTGGTGCTGATGATGCTGATGATGATGGTGGTGCTGATGATGCTGATGATGATGGTGGTGCTGCTGCTGCTGATGATGGTGGTGGTGCTGCTGCTGATGATGGTGGCGCTGATGATGGTGCTGATGAGGAGGGAGCAGTTGTGGGAGCGGTGCATGGGCAGATCCTCAGCACGGCACCCTCCTGCTACGGGGGAAGGGGGGGGGGGGCAGAGGTCACTCACCGATGACCCACACAGAGGTCACATCCGGCCATCACGGTTGGTTACGTACGGACCCAGAGACACCCAGAGACACCCAGAGACACCCATAGAGACACCCAGAGACACCCAGACCCATAGAGACCCATAGAGACCCACAGAGACACCCAGACCCATAGAGACCCATAGAGACCCATAGAGACCCATAGAGACCCACAGAGACACCCAGACCCATAGAGACCCACAGAAACACTCAGACCCATAGAGACCCACAGAGACACCCAGACCCATAGAGACCCACAGAGACACCCACAGAGACCCACAGAGACACCCAGACCCATAGAGACCCACAGAGACACCCACAGAGACCCACAAAGACACCCAGACCCATAGAGACCCATAGAGACACCCAGACCCATAGAGACACCCACAGAGACACCCAGACCCATAGAGACCCATAGAGACCCATAGAGACCCACAGAGACACCCAGACCCATAGAGACCCATAGAGACCCACAGAGACACCCAGACCCATAGAGACCCATAGAGACCCACAGAGACACCCAGACCCAGAGAGACCCACAGAGACACCCATCCCATAGAGACCCACAGAGTCCCACAGACCCATAGAGACCCACAGAGACACCCAGACCCATAGAGACCCATAGAGACACCCAGACCCATAGAGACACATAGAGACCCATAGAGACACCCACAGACACCCAGACCCACAGAGACCCACAGACCCAGAGACCCATAGAGACCCATAGAGACACCCACAGACACCCAGACCCACAGAGACCCACAGACCCATAGAGACCTACAGAGACACCCACAGAGACCCACAGAGACACCCAGACCCATAGAGACCCACAGAGACCCATAGAGACACCCAGACCCATAGAGACCCACAGAGACACCCAGACCCACAGACCCATAGAGACCCACAGAGACACCCAGACCCAGAGACCCATACAGACAACCAGACCCATAGAGACCCATAGAGACACCCAGACCCATAGAGACCCATAGAGACACCCAGACCCATAGAGACCCATAGAGACACCCAGACCCATAGAGACCCATAGAGAAACCCAGACCCATAGAGACCCACAGAGACACCCAGACCCATAGAGCCCATAGAGACCCAGACCCATAGAGACCCATAGAGACACCCAGATCCAGAGATCCACAGACACCCAGATAGCCACAGAAACCCACAGACCCACAGAGACCCACAAAAACCCAGACCCACAGAAACCCACAAGACACCCAGACCCACAGAAACCCACAGACACCCAGACCCACACAGACACCCGGACCCACACAGACACCCAGACCCACAGAGACCCACAGACACCCAGACCCACAGAGACCCACAGACACCCAGACCCATAGAGACCCACAGACACCCAGATCCACAGAGACCCACAGACACCCAGACCCACAGAAACCACTCACTCACCACTCACTCACCCTCACCACTCACTCACTCACCACTCACTCACTCACTCACCACTCACTCACCACTCACTCACCACTCACTCACCACTCACTCACTCACCACTCACCACTCACCACCTTCACCTGTCGGGGGAGGTCACCACTCACTCACCACTCACTCACCACTCACTCACTCACCACTCACTGACTCACCACTCACCACCTTCAACTGTTGGGGGAGGTCACCACTCACTCACCACTCACTCACCACTCACTCACTCACCACTCACTCACCACTCACTCACCCACCACTCACCACCTTCACCTGTTGGGGGAGGTCACCACTCACTCACCACTTACTCACTCACCACTCACTCACTCACCACTCACTCACCACTCACCAACCACTCACCACCTTCACCTGTCGGGGGAGGTCACCACTCACTCACCACTCACTCACTCACTCACCACTCACCCACCACTCACTCACCACTCACCCACCACTCACTCACCACTCACTCACCACTCACTCACTCACCACTCACCCACCACTCACTCACTACTCACCCACCACTCACTCACCACTCACTCACTCACTCACCACTCACTCACTCACCACTCACTCACTCACGACTCACCACCTTCACCTGTCGGGGGAAGTCACCACTCACTCACCACTCACTCACCACTCACCCACCACTCACTCACTCACCACTCACTCACCACTCACTCACCCACCACTCACTCACCACTCACTCACTCACTCACCACTCACTCACTCACCACTCACTCACTCACTCACGACTCACCACCTTCACCTGTCGGGGGAAGTCACCACTCACTCACCACTCACTCACCACTCACCCACCACTCACTCACTCACCACTCACTCACCACTCACTCACCCACCACTCACTCACCACTCACTCACTCACCACTCACTCACCACTCACTCACCACTCACTCACCACTCACTCACCACTCACTCACCCACCACTCACCACTCACCCACCACTCACTCACTCACTACTCACCCACCACTCACTCACTCACCACTCACTCACCACTCACTCACTCACCACTCACGACTCACCCACCACTCACTCACCACTCACTCACTCACTCACCACTCACTCACTCACCACTCACTCACCACTCACTCACCACTCACTCACTCACGACTCACCACCTTCACCTGTCGGGGGAGGTCACCACTCACTCACCACTCACTCACTCACCACTCACTCACTCACTCACCCACTCACCACTCTCCCACAACTCACTCACTCACCACTCACTCACCACTCACCACTCACTCACCCACCACTCACCACCTTCACCTGTCGGGGGAGGTCACCACTCACTCACTCACTCACCACTCACTCACTCACTCACCACTCACTCACCCTCACCACTCACTCACCACTCACTCACTCACTCACCCACTCACTCTCCCACAACTCACTCACTCACCACTCACTCACCCTCACCACTCACTCCCCCCCAGAGGTCGCAACCGGGTACCCGATACCCGTACCCTACCCGATACCCGTACCCTACCCGATACCCGTACCCTACCTGATACCCGTACCCTACCCGATACCCGGCTATCCGTACCCGGCCGGGTACGGGTACCTGTTTGCGACCCTGGTGCGGCCGGGTACGGGTAAGGAATCAAAACCCGTTTGCGACCTCTGCCTCCCCCCTCACACACCATCACCACTCACCCACCCCCCCACTCACCCTCACCACTCACCCCCCCCTCACCACTCACCCACCCCACTCACCCTCACTCACCCCCCACTCACCCTCACAACACTCACCCATCTCCCCCCCTCACCACCACTCGCTCACCGCTCTCACCCACCCCCCCATCACCACCCACCCCCCCACTCACCTTCACCACTCGCTCACCGCTAGCTCACCACACTCACCCATCCCCCCACCACCGCTCACCCCCCACTCACCTTCACCACACTCACCCCCCCTCCCCCCCTCCCTCACCGCTCTCACCTCGTCGTTAATCACGCGGCACCTCGACTCGTCCACCAGGACACCACCACCACCACCTCCACCCTGCTGCTGCTGCTGCTTCTCCACCACCACCACCACCGCACCACCACCACCACCACCACCGCCACCACCACCACCACCACCGCCACCACCGCCACCGCTCTCCAACTCGTTCTGCTGCAGCGTGGCGACGGCCGAGTGTCCGGGCCTCCGACAGAAGGCCGGGAAGTCCACCATGTTGCCGCCCCCCTTGAGGAAGAGCGCCTCCCGCAGCAGGCGGCGGTGTCGTCCTCCAAGTCCTTCTAGCTGCGCACGCCGCACCTCCGCCACGCTGCAGCGCAGACGCAGCTGCTGCAGCAGCAACAGGGCACCACCACCACCGCCACCACCACCACCACCGCCACCGCCACCACCACCACCACCACCACCGCCACCGCCGACATGCTGCGACAGCAGCTGCCCCCGAGTCAGGCTGCTGAGCTGCGGAGAGACGCCAGCGATACTAACGCCGCTGCCGGGGCGAGCGCTGCCAGCGCCGGGCCCCAAGTGGCGCACCGTCCCTCCGGGGAGAGCCGCGGGCAAACGGCGCTGACGCGGCGCTCCCGGCAAACTCCCGGTAGCGGCTAGCGACGCCCCACCGGGAGAAGCGCTTCCCGCGGTGATCCCAGCGGCGCTTCCGATGCTTTCGATGCTTCCGATGCTTCCCACGGCGCTTCCAGCGGCGCTTCCGATGCTTCCCGCGGTGATCCCAGCGGCGCTTCCGATGCTTTCGATGCTTCCCACGGCGCTTCCAGCGGCGCTTCCGATGCTTCCAGCGGCGCTGCCGAGAACCGGAGCCGGCGCTTCTTGCTGCAGCGTGACGGTGCTTGGCAATACAAACTGCTGCTGCTGCTGCTGCTGCTGCAGCAGCTGCAGCTGCTCCTGCTGCTGCTGTTGCTGCTGCTGAACGCCGGGGCTAACGCCGCTGGTGGTGGTGGTGGTGGCGATGGAAGGGGTCGGGTTGGTGGTGGCTGCTGCTGTTGATCGCGAAGCTGCCAACGTGGTGGTGGTGGCGGCCGTGGCGGCCGTGGTGGCGGATGACAGGACCCTCTGGAGGCTGACCGGAGCAGCGGAGAGCTGTGGGGGTACGGAGCACGCCTGTCATGGTTACTGTCGCCAGCGGCGGGATTGATCGCCGTAGCGGCCGCGACACTCTGTCATCATCGTCGTAGTCGTCGTCATCATCGTCATCGTCATTGTCGTCGTCGTCACCATCACCATTGTCATCATCAACACCATTATCATCACCATCATCATCACCATCATCATCGTCGTCATCACCATCACCATTGTCATCACCACCGCCATTGTCATCATCATCACCACCATCATCACCACCATCATCATCACCATCATCAGCATCATCACCATCATCAACACCATCGCCATTGTCATCATCGTCAACGTCATCATCACCGTCATCATCATCACCGTCATCATCATCACCGTCATCATCATCACCGTCATCATCATCACCGTCATCATCACCGTCATCATCATCACCATCAGCAGCAGCATTGATCACCAAGGTAAACAGATCACGCCGCTCAACTGATTCGGAGTAAGACCTCTGCTGTCAAACCGGAGCCGACTCTGGGTCCAACACACCATCAAGACAAAGATCCCCCGTGTAGCCTTAACAGACTGTAGGGGCAAGTGCTGCTAGCGAGCACCTATGAAGGCCGGCACGGCACACGAGGGGGTGGGTGGCCAGCACTACGCCCGGCCGCCTTTGTCTCCCCAGTGGCGATGTTTACACACCGCACCAGGTACTCATTTGAGGCCGAGTCGACCTAGGTGAGGCCCGGGACCAGTTCAGATAATCGTCACTGTTGGTGTTGGCCGTGAGCGGGAATCGAACCCGGGTCGCCGGGTTCATAGCGCAGCGTAGCGCTAACCACTACACCACCGCTCCCCAGTCATACACACACAGACACACACCTGTACACACACAGACACACACCTGTACACACACACACCTGTACACACACAGACACACACCTGTACACACACAGACACACACCTGTACACACACAGACACACACCTGTACACACAACACACCTGACACACACCTGTACACACACACACCTGTACACACACAGACACACACCTGTACACACACACACCTGTACACACAGACACACACCTGTACACACACAGACACACACCTGTACACACACAGACACACCTGTACACCACAGACACCACCTGTACCACACCTGTACACACACACACCTGTACACACACATACCTGTACACACAGACACACACCTGTACACACACACACCTGTACACACACACACCTGTACACACACAGACACACACCTATACACACACAGACACACACCTGTACACACACACACACCTGTACACACACACACACCTGTACACACACACACACCTGTACACACACAGACACACACCTGTACACACACAGACACACACCTGTACACACACAGACACACACCTGTACACACACACACACCTGTACACACACACACACACACACAGACACACACCTGTACACACACAGACACACACCTGTACACACACACACCTGTACACACACACACCTGTACACACACACACACCTGTACACACACACACACCTGTACACACACACACACCTGTACACAAACACACCTGTACACACACAGACACACACAGACACACACCTGTACACACACACACCTGTACACACACAGACACACACCTGTACACACACACACCTGTACACACACACACCTGTACACACACACACCTGTACACACACACACCTGTAAACACACACAGACACACACCTGTACACACACAGACACACACCTGTACACACACAGACACACACCTGTACACACACAGACACACACCTGTACACACACACACCTGTACACACACACACACACCTGTACACACACAGACACACACCTGTACACACACACACCTGTACACACACAGAGACACACCTGTACACACACACAGCTGTACACACACACACACACCTGTACACACACAGACACACACCTGTACACACACACCTGTACACACACACACACACCTGTACACACACAGACACACACCTGTACACACACACACCTGTACACACACAGAGACACACCTGTACACACACACAGCTGTACACACACAGACACACACCTGTACACACACACACCTGTACACACACAGACACACACCTGGACACACACACACCTGTACACACACAGACACACACCTGTACACACACACACAAACACACACCTGTACACACACAGACACACACCTGTACACACACAGACACACACCTGTACACACACAGACACACACCTGTACACACACAGACACACACCTGTACACACACAGACACACACCTGTACACACACACACACCTGTACACACACAGACACACACCTGTACACACACACACCTGTACACACACAGACACACACCTGTACACACACACACCTGTACACACACACACACCTGTACACACACAGACACACACCTGTACACACACACACACCTGTACACACGCACACACTCACGCACACGCGCACACACGCACTCTCAAACACTCACACACACTCACGCACACACACTCACGCACACGCACTCACACTCACGCACTCACACTCACGCACTCACACTCACGCACACTCACACACACTCACACACACACACTCACTCACGCACACACACAAACTCACGCACACTCACGCACACACACACACTCTCACACACACACTCACACACGTAACAGCCCTCCACGTAGCGCCAACGTCCGTGCGACGTTGCAGCCGTACCTGTATGAACGACGTGCAGGGCACCTGTTTGAACCTTTGGTGAACAGCGCACGGTGCGGAGACTTGCTGCTGCTGCTGCGGCTGTAAAAGAACTTGCTGCTGCTGCTGCTGCAACATAAACTGCTGCTGCTGCAGCAGCACCTGCTGTTGCATGAGCTGCTGCTGCTGCTGCTGCTGCTTGTGCTGTACCAACTGCTGCTGCGTGCCCTGTTGCGCCACCTGTTTCAATATCTTCTGCGGAAGCTGCTGCTGCCGCTGCTGCGCTACGTGTTGGAGTACCACCTTCTGCTGCTGCTAAGTCATTACCTGCTGCTGCTGCTGCAGGCTCTGCTTCAACACCGCATGCGGCGACAGCAGCTGCTGCTGTTGCTGCTGCTGCTGCATCAGTTTCTGAAGGGCGGGCTTGGCGAGCTGTTGCTGGAGACCCTGTTGTGGCCCCACAACATACTGCTGCACCGTGAAGCTGGTAGGTTGCTGTGGCCGTTGCTGCAGCAGTTGGGGCTGCTGCTGCGGCTGCTGCTGCTGCAATGGAGACTTGCGGGCTGTCTGCTGCTGCTGTATCTGCTGCTGCAGCTGTTGTTGCTGCAGCTGCTGTTGTTGTTGCTGCTGCTGTTGCAGCTGCTGTTGCAACAGCTGCGCGGGCTGCACGACCACCTGCTGCGGCTGCTGCTGCTGCTTCTGTTGTTGTGCCCCTGCTTGTGTTAGTTCCTTGCTCATGATGGCTTGCTGCTGCTGCTGTTTCACCAGCTGTTGTAGCTGCTGCTGCTGCCTAGCTTGCGGCTGCAGCAGTTGCTGTGGCTGCTGTATTTGCTTAACCTGCTGCAGCTGCTGCTGTTGCTTTGGCTGCTGTTGCAGCGGTGCCTGCTGCTGTATTTCCTTCCCCTGCTGCTGTTGAACTTGCTGCTGCTGCTGCTGTTGCTGCTGCAGCTGTGCCTGCAGCTGTATTTCCTTCACCTGCTGCTGCTTAACTTCCTGCTGTTGCTGCTGTGCCTGCTGTCCTACTTGCAGCTGCTGCTGTTGCTGCTTGACCTGCAGTTGCTGCTGTTGCTGCTGTTGCTCCTGTAACTGCTGCTGCTGCTGTTGCTCCTGTAACTGCTGCTGCTGCTGTTGCTCCTGTAACTGCTGCTGCTGCTGTTGCTCCTGTAACTGCTGCTGCTGTTGTTGTTGTTGTTCCACCGTTCTCTCCTCCTCCTCCACTTCCTCGTCCCCCTTCTCGTCTGCGGCCGGAGCAACGCTGTCACCCCCTCCTCCCGCGCTCATCGTAGCCCTGCACCTCAGAGTTCAAAGTTGCACGCGTTAGGTACGTAGCCCTGTGAGCCATTCGGCTCTTGAATCGGGTGCAACCGCAACAAACAAAAAACAAAGACTCAACACTACCCATAGACTCAACACTGCGCCATAGACTCAACACTACCCATAGACTCAACACTGCCCCATAGACTCAACACTGCCCATAGACTCAGCACTGCACCATAGACTCAGCACTGCACCATAGACTCAGCACTGCACCATAGACTCAACACTGCACCATAGACTCAACACTGCACCATAGACTCAACACTGCCCAGACTCAACACTGCCCAGACTCAACACTGCCCATATACTCAACACTGCCCATAGACTTAACACTACCCATAGACTCAACAATGCTGATAATACTAACAACACTACCCATAGACTCAGCAATACCGATAATACTAACAACACTGCACCATAGACTCAACACAGCATCAGACTCAACACTTACCACACTCAAAACACTGCACCACAAACAAACACCAGACTCACGCTGCCCGTAGGACACACGTCACCAAAGCGACCTTTAACAATTTAACTAAAACCGTTCAAGAACTAAAACCGTTCAAAAAGGAAATCCGTTCAAAAATAAAACTGTTAAGAAATAGAAAACTAAACTCGCCGCACACAACCGAGGCCTTGCCGCCGCAGGCTCCGCTAGGAAACTAGTCGAGGCCGCGCGAGGCCTAGCCTCTGCACCGTCGTTTAAAGCCGCTCACCTCTCAGTGGGTCTCGAGCCTCATTAAGCTCGCGTCTAATGCTGGTCCCGCACCTCCGCTTACGTGAAGAACGCGGCGAGGATTGGAATCATCTCTTTATTTAAAAATCCCAAAAAATTTCTCTCCGCCCGTTTAAAATCTTCGGCGGGCTCCAAGCTTGTGGACGGGTGAGCTGATCCTGGCGCTGATTGGTCGGCGGCGGGGCACGTGACGAGGATCCCCCGCGCGGATTGGCTGTGTATTCGTTAGTCTGCTTTAGCCGGCGGTGGTGAGAAGAGGCGTTTGTAAATCGTGGAGCGGATAAGGGACTCCCCCCCTCTCCCCCCCCCCACCCCCTCCCCCACTCTCCCTAATGCAAACTTTCATGTTATTGATATAATATTATTAAAGTAATTATTACGATTATAATTATGATAATTAAATGGTGTATATTATTACTATAGTAATATTATAGTAAGATGATTCTAATGATTATCATTTAATGTTATATATTAGTTAAATTCGATACCTTATCATAATGACCATATTACGTTATTAATATTATAATGATAATGATGATCATTTAATGCTATATGTTTGTTTCATTCATGCTAATATAACCCGACAACGCTGCCGACTAATTACACTATGTAACACAATTTTTGTTTGCTGGGTAAAAAGTGTTATTTATAAATTGCTTAAAGCCACAACAGAAAAGCAATATTTATCACCTGAAGATGGCCGCTTTTTTTGGGTCCGAAACGTCGTTTTTATTACCAAGATTTTATTTAACTCACTTCGTCTGTCTTCTTGGTTCTTTCGGTAAAGTCACGTAGAAGGGAAATAATAAAATAAGGAAAAAAAACATAATAAAATAAAATTTTATTATACAATACGTAGAAGGGAAATCATAAAATAAAAATAAAATATTATAAAATACGTAGAAGGGAAATAATAAAATAATAAAAATTTAATATTATAGAATACTATTTTATTATAAAATACGTTAGAAGGGAAATAATAAATAAAAAAAAATTAAATATTATAAAATACTATTTTATTATAAAATACGTAGAAGGGAAATAATAAAATAATAAAAATAAAACATCAGAAAATACAATTCTCACGACGTTTCGGCCACAACGCAAGCAGCCGTCCTCAGGTGAAGAACAGGTCTGTCGGAAAGACAGCGTCTGAAACTTCGTGAGAATTATTTTATGATGTTTTATTGTTTTATTATTTCCCTTAAAAATAAAACATAATAAAATAATATATTAAGATATTTTATTATTATATTATATTTTTACATTATATTATTTCATGATGTTTTATTTTTATTACTTTATTATTTCCCTTCTACGTAATGGCTTTACCGAAAGAACCAAGAAGATGAATCCCTGCAGTCACAAAAGCTTTAAATCAAAATTCCTCAAAAAAGACATCTTGTAGCTCAAATTTTACACACTTCCCAATATGATATCGACTGCAAACTTGGTATCGCTATCTCATACCGATGACCAGACTATATTCTATCATAAAAAAATTCAAAAACTTATATTTTAAAACTATCTACACGCTCCTTTTTAAATCCTTTATATTAAGTTCGCTTGCGTGCTTGCTTACGACCGTGCAAATCTTTCGCTCGTTTTTTAACCCACTTCCCGTGATCCAATCGAGCTGACATTTTCCACACAGACTCGTTGTGTGTGACAATTAATTTTCGTGAAAAATAATTTCCAAAATTTTACACTGTTTAGGGAAAACAAATTCAATATTTAATTACCAATTGCTTAATACTGGCAGACAATCATCTGACCCATAGGTGGCAGCCATCTCAAGCCAGAGGACGAGAGGACTCTAGCCGCCACGCATATAAAGGATTTAGAGTGAAAAACTTTGTTTTTACGGGTTTACTTGTTTAGGATCGACTGGAAGGCGGTTTACTTTGACGATGTCTGAATGAAGGATTCGTCTCGTTGGGCCAAAGCGTGCCACCGCGTGCGCTGCCTCCACGCTGTCGTTCTACGAAAACGCGGCAGTGGCATTCCTGACGAACAACGCGTTAGAGAAACATCGCGCGAGAAGAACTGATCTATGATACAGGGTAAAGGCAGAGTCCGCGATCACACGCGAGATGCGTCCGCAGGCTGGACAAAGACTGAGGGCGCGTGGGTAGCGGATCTAGAAGCATCCAGCAGCATCCCAACGCTTCGTGCGACGCTACGTGGTTCTGTTCACTCGATCTCGTTATATCCACTTTGCATCTGCGTTCTATCCAATTCGCATCCGCTTTATATGGATGTAAGTTCCCCAATACATGAATCTCGTTGTATTGAATTCCCGTCACGAAAACAACACGCGTTACAGCAGAACAGAGTGTAAGAACGTTCAACACAATTCTCACCCCCCTCCCTTAAAAAGACCACGTTACCCGAACCGTTGTCCCCAGTACGTCAGTAGAGCAGTCAGCCCACCCACCTGCCCCCCCCCCCCTCTCTCTCTTGCCCGGGCCTTTGTATTATCGTCCGTGGAACACCTGTACCCCCTCCCTCTCTCTCGCCCTCCCTCGTGCTCTGTGACGGGCTCTTGTTGAATTTTTATTTTTTATATAAAAACTATTCAAGACAATACCGATAACCAGATCTCGGTGGTTCAAATCAATTTCAGCTACGCTTTCAAAGACAGGTGACAAATTCCCAGACCGTTCGGATCGAACCCAGACAGCAAACCCCAGGGTGAGGTCAGTAGCAGACTGAGACCCATCTGCACTCGAAGAAACAATGTTTTGTTTTTTTTCGATTTAAAGCTTTCGTGACTGCAGGGATCCATCTTCTTGGTTCTTTCGGTAAAGTTACGTAGAAGGGAAGCAATAAAATAATAAAAATAAAACATAATAAAATACAAAAATATTATTTTATTTTATTATGTTTTATTTTTATTATTTTATTGCTTAAAATAATATTATTGTATTTTATTATGTATTATTTTATTGCTTAAAATAATACTATTCTATTTTATTATGTTTTATTTTTATTATTTTATTGCTTCCCTTCTACGTGACTTTACCGAAAGAACCAAAAAAATGTTGTTTTGGGCCAGGCTCAAAAAAGGCTCAAAAAGTACCAGTCGTCCATGCGACCAAGTGTCACATGAGGGCAATGGCAGTGACACAGAGAACCCGCGTGTGGGTGAGGAGCAGGGAGCGTGCCTGTGCCTGTAGGACGCACTCGCATTACTCGCGTCTAGTTCATCTACTTCATGACACAGAATCATAATTGTTTATTTACCCTTCTATCTGGCAACAACACTGACACCTTTTTACAAGGAGTCATGTTTGCATAGACCACAATACCTGCAGTCGTAATACAAACAAAACACACAACTCTGATCATGTTAATTGATAATTGCGCCTTTTGGCGTCATCTGGTCCAACCCATATGAGACTAGGCTCGAAGGAAAGCTGTCTCGGGTGTGGACCAATCAACTTCAAGGACAGTGCACATTATCAGAGTTATGTTCTTTTGTTTGTATTATGACTGCGGGTATTGCGGTCTATGCAAACATGACTCCTTGTAAAAAGGTGTCAGTTTTGTTGCCAGATAGAAGGGTAAAAAACCAATTATCATATGTGGTAGTCTGATCATGTTATGCACTTTCCTTGAAAACGTCACCGCACACCCCGTCAAGAGCTTACGTAGTGACGTCACCACGTATCAACTTGAGCTCTTAACGTCACCAAACACTCCCCCCGCATTTTCTTGGTTCTTTCGGTAAAGTCACGGAGAATGGAAATGAAAAAATAATAAATATAAAACATAATGTTATTATTTTATTATGTGATATTTGTATTTATTTATGGGATTAATAAAATAATATTTTAACATAATACAATTATGTTTTATTTTTGTTATTTTAATAATAAAATAATAACAAATTTACATAATACAATTATGTTTTTTTTTCCATTCTACGCGACTTTACCGAAAGAACCAAGACGATTAAGAAGATGAATCCCTGCAGTCACGAAAGTTTTAAATCGATATCCCCCCCCCCCGCATTCTCAAGAGATTCCGTAGTGACGTCACTTCATCACCCCGTCACCCCCCCCCCTCAAGCCAATGAGCGAGCCGCGTGACGTCACTTCATCACCCGTCACCCCCCCCCTCAAGCCAATGAGCGAGTCACGTGACGTCACTTCATCACCCCCCCCCCTCAAGCCAATGAGCGAGCCGCGTGACGTCACTTCATCACCCCGTCACCCCCCCCCCTCAAGCCAATGAGCGAGCCACGTGACGTCACTTCATCACCCGTCACCCCCCCCCCTCAAGCCAATGAGCGAGCCACGTGACGTCACTTCATCACCCCGTCACCCCCCCCCTCAAGCCAATGAGCGAGCCGCGTGACGTCACTTCATCACCCCGTCACCCCCCCCCTCAAGCCAATGAGCGAGTCACGTGACGTCACTTCATCACCCCGTCACCCCCCCCCCCTCAAGCCAATGAGCGAGCCGCGTGACGTCACTTCATCACCCCGTCACCCCCCCCCTCAAGCCAATGAGCGAGCCACGTGACGTCACTTCATCACCCGTCACCCCCCCCCTCAAGCCAATGAGCGAGTCACGTGACGTCACTTCATCTCCCGTCACCCCCCCCCTCAAGCCAATGAGCGAGCCGCGTGACGTCACTTCATCACCCGTCACCCCCCCCCTCAAGCCAATGAGCGAGCCACGTGACGTCACTTCATCACCCGTCACCCCCCCCCTCAAGCCAATGAGCGAGCCGCGTGACGTCACTTCATCACCCGTCACCCCCCCCCCCTCAAGCCAATGAGCGAGCCGCGTGACGTCACTTCATCACCCGTCACCCCCCCCCTCAAGCCAATGAGCGAGCCACGTGACGTCACTTCATCACCCGTCACCCCCCCCCTCAAGCCAATGAGCGAGCCGCGTGACGTCACTTCATCACCCGTCACCCCCCCCCCTCAAGCCAATGAGCGAGCCGCGTGACGTCACTTCATCACCCGTCACCCCCCCCCCTCAAGCCAATGAGCGAGCCGCGTGACGTCACTTCATCACCCGTCACCCCCCCCCTCAAGCCAATGAGCGAGTCACGTGACGTCACTTCATCACCCGTCACCCCCCCCCTCAAGCCAATGAGCGAGTCACGTGACAGCGATAAAGAGCGAGGCGGGGCGATGGGCGCACAGCGGGAGGGAGGAGAGTTGGATGGTGAAGAAGAAGATGACGACGATGAAGATGACGACGACGATGCTGATGACGGTGACGTTGATGACGATGATGATGGTGGTGGTGGTGGTGGCGTTGTTTATGTTGTTGCCTGGCGGCCTCTGCTTACTCGGTCTCGCCGCCTGTGCAGAGAACGGCGCAACGGGTCCAGCAGCAGCAGCAGCAGGAGGCGAGTGATGTTGGAGTCTAACCACTCACCACTCGCGCTCCCACTCACCCTGGTGGGGAGGGTGGGAGGGGCTGGGTTGGGAGGGTGGGGAGGGGCTGGGTGGGGAGGGTGGGGAGGGGCTGGGTGGGGAGGGTGGGGAGGGGCTGGGTGGGGAGGGTGGGAGGGGCTGGGTTGGGAGGGTGGGGAGGGGCTGGGTGGGGAGGGTGGGAGGGGCTGGGTTGGGAGGGTGGGGAGGGGCTGGGTGGGGAGGGTGGGAGGGGCTGGGTTGGGAGGGTGGGGAGGGGCTGGGTGGGGAGGGTGGGGAGGGGCTGGGTGGGGAGGGTGGGGAGGGGCTGGGTGGGGAGGGTGGGAGGGGCTGGGTTGGGAGGGTGGGGAGGGGCTGGGTGGGGAGGGTGGGAGGGGCTGGGTTGGGAGGGTGGGGAGGGGCTGGGTGGGGAGGGTGGGGAGGGGCTGGGTGGGGAGGGTGGGGCTGGGTGAGGGTGGGAGGGGTGGGGCTGGGTGGGGAGGGGCTGGTCACCCCGTGGTGCCCTTATAAAACTCAACGTTTCACCTACTCACGCCGGCTTGTGCCCGCCCTCACAGTCTGGCATATTTGCGGAATACACCACGTAACCGTTGACCCTGCAGGCCATTGACCGAGCAACCCGACGTTCCTACCAGCTCCCTCCGCAGGACAATGTGTTCCCTGGTGGGCAGTGTGGAGACTGTTGTTCCTACCTGTAATATTCCGATCGACTCGTGTGGGGGGGGGGGGGGTGGGGGGGGATTCATTGTAATTGTTACAGGACCAATGATTGTGGAGCGCTTTGTCCTGTTGCTTGTTAAGTTTGTGTGTGTAGCTACCCGGGGCACGCTTTCTTTACCCGACTGCTAGAGAGAGATGTGGATGTCAGGGCGGTGCACTACCCTGCCGCTGAATGTATTTGTGCTGTTCGTACTATTATTTCACAGCTAACTGGAAGGTTTTCATGATGATGGAATTTTGCTTGTAATTTCATTCATCTTTCAAGAAGCTTTTTTCACCACTTATTAACGTCCCTAAACAGAGGGTTGTTGTTGTTTTCACCACGCCTACGGTGGTTTAAATGTTTTTTTTTCACATCGTTGGAATTGTAAGGCTCCCGCTTTTGCTTTTTGTTAGGACCCAGCGCGGTCGTGGGAGTCCAATCTTCGTGCTAATTGAACGTTCACAGTCACTAATTGAAGGCGTCTCCTTAACAAAACAAGTTGAGCCCCCCCCCCCCCACACAACTGCAGCAAGAGTCATTGACTAACTTGTATTTTTCACCCCCTGGATTATTCTCATCGTTTTCATGTTGCAGTGGTTTCTGACTTTTCGCCCAATTACCACGACTCACGGTGACACCCCCCCTCCGCCCGTCACCTCCACAATCCCAACCCGACCCACAGCCCCCTCCGCACCCCCACAAAACATCGTGTGCGTGGCCCTCAGCTCCAGCAGCCTGCTGGTCAGCTGGGAGCCGCCACCCGCACACGACGGCGGCAGCAGCAGCAGCATCACGGGGTACACGGTCGCATACAGGGAGCTGCCCAGCCAAGGCGCAGACGCAGCAGACGACCAACAAGGGGACGAACTAGCTGACGAACTATGGGACGCACCAGCTGACGCACTATGGGACGTACTATCTGACGCACTAGCTGACGAACCAGCTGACGCACTAGCTGACGAACCAGCTGACGCACCAGCTGACGCACCAGCTGACGCACTATGGGACGTACTAGCTGACGAACCAGCTGACACACTAGCTGACGCACTAGCTGACGAACCAGCTGACGCACTTGCTGATGAACCAGCTGACACACTAGCTGACGCACTTGCTGACGAACCAGCTGACACACCAGCTGACGCACTAGGGGACGCACTAGCGGACGAACCAGCTGACAAACTAGCTGACGCACTATGGGACGCACTAGCTGACGCACTAGCTGACAAACCAGCTGACACACTAGCTGACGCACTCGTGGACACACTAGCTGACGCACTATGGGACGTACTAGCTGACGAACCAGCTGACGCACCAGCTGACGCACCAGCTGACGCACCAGCTGACGCACCAGCTGACGCACCAGCTGACGCACCAGCTGACGCACTATGGGACGTACTAGCTGACGCACTAGCCGACGCACCAGCCGACGAATCAGCTGACAAACCAGCTGACGCACCAGCTGACGCACTAGCTGACAAACCAGCTGACGCACTAGCTGACAAACCAGCTGACGAACCAGCTGACGCACCAGCTGACGCACTATGGGACGCACTAGCTGACGCACTAGCTGACGAACCAGCCGACGCACCAGCCGACGCACCAGCCGACGCACCAGCCGACGCACCAGCTCACGCACCAGCCGACGCACCAGGGGACGAAGCGAACGTCACGGGCGGGCGGCCGAGCGGGGGAAGGGGTGGCTGGTGCCGGACGCCGCGGCAGCCCGCGGACGTGAGGAGCGTGACGCTGAGCGGGCTGCTGCCCGAGGGGGCCCTGTACGAGGTGACGGTGCGGGCCCACACGGCGGTTGGCCCGGGGCTCTCGTCACTGCCCGTCCAGGCGCGCGCACACCACCACGGTACGTCAAGGGGGGGGGGGGGGGCGCCGCTGTGTTCCACGCCGTGGCCGTGCCGGCCGGACCGACACCCTGACGTGGCTCTTGAGTGTTTCCCCTCCTGGTGGTGGTGCCTCTGCAGCTACTGCTGACGGCTGTGTCTGGCCAGAGTCCTCCTCCTCCTCTCTCGGCTTTCTGCGCTGCGGCTCTCGCGCGCCAGTTCTCCGCGGCGCTGCTCCACGCCGCTGCGCTGAGCCGCTTTGCGGGTTCCGTTTGTGTGTCCATGTCTGTCTGTGTGGTTGTCTGTGTGTATGTGTGTCTGTGTGGTTGTCTGTGTCTGTGTGGTTGTCTGTGTCTGTCTGTGTGGTTGTCTGTGTGTATGTGTGTCTGTGTGGTTGTCTGTGTCTGTGTGGTTGTCTGTGTGTGTGTGTGTGGTTGTCTGTGTGTGTGTGTGGTTGTCTGTGTGTGTGTGTGGTTGTCTGTGTGTGTGTGGTTGTCTGTGTGTGTGTGTGGTTGTCTGTGTGTGTGTGTGTGTGGTTGTCTGTGGTGTGTGTGTGGTTGTCTGTGTGTGTGTGTGTGGTTGTCTGTGTGTGTGTGTGGTTGTCTGTGTGTGTGTGGTTGTCTGTGTGTGTGTGGTTGTCTGTGTGTGTGTGTGGTTGTCTGTGTGTGTGTGTGTGTGTGGTTGTCTGTGTGTGTGTGTGTGGTTGTCTGTGTGTGTGTGTGTGTGGTTGTCTGTGTGTGTGTGTGTGTGGTTGTCTGTGTGTGTGTGTGTGTGGTTGTCTGTGTGTGTGTGTGTGTGGTTGTCTGTGTGTGTGTGTGTGTGGTTGTCTGTGTGTGTGTGTGTGTGGTTGTCTGTGTGTGTGTGTGTGGTTGTCTGTGTGTGTGTGTGTGGTTGTCTGTGTGTGTGTGTGTGGTTGTCTGTGTGTGTGTGTGGTTGTCTGTGTGTGTGTGTGTGGTTGTCTGTGTGTGTGTGTGTGTGGTTGTCTGTGTGTGTGTGTGTGTGGTTGTCTGTGTGTGTGTGTGTGTGTGGTTGTCTGTGTGTGTGTGTGGTTGTCTGTGTGTGTGTGTGGGTGGTTGTCTGTGTGTGTGTGTGGTTGTCTGTGTGTGTGTGTGTGGTTGTCTGTGTGTGTGTGTGTGGTTGTCTGTGTGTGTGTGTGGTTGTCTGTGTGTGTGTGTGTGTGGTTGTGTGTGTGTGTGGTTGTCTGTGTGTGTGTAACGGGGAGTGGTGGTGTCGCGGTTTCCCCGCGTCTCCCCAATCCCGTAGCTGCCACCACGCTGCCCACCTCTCGTGGCTCCTCCCCACACTCGTCCGTGATGTCTACGGGAGACGAGCCGACGTTCCGCGCCAGCGGCATCAGCGCCTCCTCCATCGGCTTCCTGTGCGTGGTGGTGGTGATTGCGCTGCCTTCCGTGGTGGGGTGCCTCGTGTGGGGCCGACAGAGCGCCTCCAAGCGTCCCGGTGAGTGGCGGGGGCATTGCGGTGCCTACGCAACGTTGACTCCCTCGCCCGGTCCGCGGGAGGTCAAGGGTTCTATCCCGACCCTTGCGCTGCCCGCTGCTGTTTGCGTCTCTCTCCCCGTGGATTTCTCTCGGGGCCCTGCGGTCCCCCCCACCCCCCCTCCACGTTCGGAATCGACGTCTCCACGCGTTCAGAGTCATTTGGTTGCTGCTGCTGATGCTGTTGCTGCTGATGCTGTTGCTGCTGATGTTGTTGTTGCTGCTGCTGCTGCTGCTATACATTTGCCACCCAACGACAATGACGACAATAAGCCACCGAGTGAAGCTGTCACTTGTGATAGCCGGTGAAGCTTCTACAAAACAAGTTGTGACACAGCCACTTAGTCAGGCTTAGTGTCACGTAGACAGAACGTGCCAACGACTTACTAGTTGATAGTGTATATAGTAGTGTAGTGTATACTAGTGTGTTGTGTAGTGTATACTAGTGTAGTGTGTAGTGTATATAGTAGTGTAGTGTATATAGTAGAGTAGTGTGTAGTGTATATAGTAGTGTAGTGTATACTAGTGTAGTGTGTAGTGTATACTAGTGTAGTGTATGTAGTAGTGTAGTGTATATAGTAGTGTAGTGTATGTAGTGTGTAGTGTATATAGTAGTGTAGTGTGTAGTGTTGGAGAGTAAACCCACCACAACATTCGTCAATTCGAGTACCTGGTGACACTTCACCGGCAATTACAACGACGATGACAACAACCACAACCGGCATCATCATCAATGCTGCTGCTGGTTGTTGTTGTTGCATTTCGGGAAGCGTCGCAGAGTTCTGTGCGTCTGTGAGGTTTTTCTCGGCGTGGTCTTTCCCCAGCGGACGGGCGAGGAGGGAACGCCCAGAGCGTGGTCCCCAAGAGCGATGCCGAGTGCAGGTAGCCAACACAACTACCACCAACACCAATACCACCGCCACCAATACCAACACCACCACCAATACCAACACCACCAACACTTACACCACCACCAACACCACCGCCACTAACACCACCACCACCAATACCAACACCGCCACCAACACTACCACCACCGCCACCAACACCGCCACCGCCACCAACACCAATACCGCCACCGCCACCAACACCACCAACACCACCTACGCCGCAACCACCACAGCCACCAACACCGCCAACAACGCCGCCGCCACCAACACCGCCACCTCCACCACCACCACCACGGTGGAGCAGAAACAATCAGAATTTTAGGACCTTGCCCCCCCCCCCGGTTGACGGTTGACACCGCCGGATGAAAGCCGCTCCCCAAATCACCGCCGCCACACCACGTGGGGCGTGGCGGCGACGCCATCCGTCTGGCTCCTGCACCATCACTCCGCGGTGGCTCGGAGATGTTGACTACCTCGCCTGGCACGCAGGAGGTCGTGGGTTCGACCCCTGACGATGCCTGCCGCTTGATATTTGGAGTTTGCGGCGCCTTCAGAAGCGGCTCCTGTCGATGCGCTTCGTGCGTTCAGTTTGTCAACCTTCACCCGAACCTCCGAATTAGAAACGGTTTGTCTACGAGCGGTGCGGAATAACGAGTTCAACGTACGCGCACGCTCGTGCACTGGGTGCGTGCGTATCGCACTCGCGCGAGGTACGTGCGTCTCACCATCGCCTACTTTCTCCGCTCCCTCCAATGGCTACGGGCGCGGTGTGCTGGCCGGGGATCGCTACAGCGGCGGCGTGGAGATGACGAAGCTGCAGCACGTGGTGGTGGTGGTGGTGGAGGAGGAGACGTGAGGGGAGGAGGCGATGGTGGTGTAATAAAAGACGGCGTCATTTACTGCTGGTCTCCGCTCGTCTTTTATTCAGGTTCTTCTCCGCACCCCACTGGTCTCCTCCGCGGACCAGCGTCGTCTCCTCTCGCGCGCCCCGCACGTACTCCCTCCTCAACTCCGCCACTCGTCCTCACGCCCGCTGCTCCTGACAAGGGACCAGTGTCTCCTCTCGCGCGCCCCGCACGCGCTCTCCCGTCAGTCGCTCCGCTCCTCCCCGCTCCGCACACCGCTGGCCGACGGTGTGCGGAAGCCCCCTCAGTCACGTGGCTGATGGGGCGGCGGCCACCCCACGTGGTCCCGCTTCTTCACTCCATCGACTGGCCCCGATCTCTCCCGGGCTCCCCTCTATAACCTCTCTCCCACGTGACCCCGACTCCTCCGCTTCCTGATCGTTACATCCGGCCTTCCCATCCTGCCCTGCTGGCTCCACCCCCGTTCACCTCGCTTCCCATTGGAGCTGCCGAGGTGAACGGCGGCCCCTGCCACACGCCCCCCACACCGGGCTCCGCCCCCAACACCCCGGGCCGCGTGATTGGGCCAGAGTCCAGCAGCAACCCCATTGACGCCGCATTACACATGTAACGTCAACTTTTGAAAGTTCACATTTATCACGAATATCACATTCTTGTTTATCTGTCTGCTTGAGAATGTCTTCAAAGTGTTTCGGTCGGAAATATTCCTCCCAGGCCAAGCCCCAGGGACGTCGTCTCCCAGCAAACACGCAGAGACAATACAACTCACGTCACCCCAAGCTTAGTGAGCACGCAACATCAGGGAAGAACAGCACCAACAACAGAGATCTGAGCTGGTCCTGGGCATCCCCTTCACCAACCCGCACTGACCAGCGTGGTGAAGTATGGTCACAACAACCTCCACGACCGACATGGCGAGGCGAGGCCATCACCGTGCAACGTGTCGACAACGGGCTGTGGGGAATGCTGAAAGTAATGCAGTTGCTGCTGCAGTAAGGTGGTGTTTCTGCCGTACTTCCCTCCAGCATGTATACAAACACATTCCTCCTGCGGAGGGAGCTGGTAGGAACGTCGGGTTGCTCGGTCAATGGCCTGCAGGGTCAACGGCCAGGGCGTGGTGTATTCCGCAAATATGCCGACTGTGAGGGCGGGCACAAGCCGGCGTGAGTAGGTTAAACGTTGAGTTTTATAAGGGCACCACGGGGTGACCAGCCCCTCCCCACCCAGCCCCACCCCACCCAGCCCCTCCCCTCCCTGCACGACGGACGGAAACAATAATCCCCTGTGGGCTGGTGTAACCAGTGGGTTCCTACCAGTACAAATACTATGACCCTGGCGCTGCGTCTCTCTCCACGCCTCTGCCCAATGGCGGCTCTTTTGCTCAAACTTCCAAAATCCCTTTGGGTGTTAAGCCTTATTCTTCATTTAATAATAATAATAATAGTACAATTTGTAACGCGCGCAAATTTGCAGACGTAGTGGCCGCACCTCCTTCAAGTTGCCAAGTCGTGTCTTCAATTGTTTTTGCCTCGTGTCTTTTCCCCCCAACATCTCGTCCTCGCTAAACCTCACGGCAGCTCATTCATATTCCATCAGCCATTGTCCCCTTGACACGAGTTTGACATCGAACGAGAAGTAGGGCTGTGTGCAGTGAACCCTGCACTTGTTTCCGTCTGTACGACGATGTGATCTTTCACCGTGACGACGACCTTTGTAAATGTCATCGCAACAAATGGATTTTATAAGATAACATGTACCCATGTTTATTGTGAAATGAGTCGACACAATAAAAAAACATGGAAACACGATGATGATATGTTTGTTTAGGGATTGACTTGAATTGTTTTCTGACTGTATCAAATGTGTTACCTCTTTAATCTCATGATCTGGAGCTTGTATTACTCTCCATTGAGCTGTAGCAGGGATGAAACAAATAATACATCTTCCCTGCCCATCCTCAGCCTGCCGTGTCGATTACAGGAGCACAGCTGTCGGATTGTTTACATTGTTGCGATTTTATTCATAAATAAATAAAAAATTAACCCGTAAAAACAAAGTTTTTCACTATAAATCCTTTATATGCGTGGCATCGGGGCGGCTAGAGTCCTCTCGTCCTCTGGCTTGAGATGGCTGCCACCTATGGGTCAGATGATTGTCTGGCAGCATTAAACAATTGGTAATTAAATATGTATTTTCCCCTAAACAGTGTAAAATTTTGCAGTCTCGAAGTCATCTTCTGCACGTGTCACTACTCTCACCTGTCTCCATGCTGCACGCACTTCTTCTGCCTCACGAGCTTCTCATCGTTCAACAGAAAGTGTGACAACGCGTACGATACTGAAGATAAAAACTCACATTGTGGAAGGTCAAATCCAGACGTGACTGAGCCAATGTCTATGGCAGCTGTGTCTCGCGATGAATCACTTCCAGTAGCTGATCGAGCTGCCCTGACTTGTGCACACAAAGGACTGCTCTTGTCAAGGACTCTCATGACTTAATTTGGAGCTTTCAGTGACTGCAGGAATTATTCTTTGGTTCTTTCGGTAAAGTGACGTATAAAGATAAAATAATAAAATAAATTAAATACTAGCATACGACGTTTCGATTGCAACACAAGCAATCATCATCAGGTATACATTAAATAGAAACACAAATCTAGTATACTTAGAAATGTAATGTAATACAACAGAGAGTCGGATAACATAACAGTCAACACCCTACCTGGTTGATTACGTTCTTCCTGAGAATGCTAAATTTGAGAGAGAGATTATGGTTCTGGTTCTGTGTTTGATCTCTCTCTCAAATTTGGCATTCTCAGGAAGAACGTAATCAACCAGATAGGGTGTTGACTGTTATGTTATCCGCCTCTCTGTTGTATTACATTACATTTCTAAGTATAATAGATTTGTGTTTCTATTTAATGTATACCTGATGATGATTGCTTGTGTTGCATTCGAAACGTCGTATGCTGGTATTTAATTTATTATTTTATCTTCATACGTGACTTTACCGAAAGAACCAAAGAGTACTCTCATGACGTGTAATGCCTGCGAGCTCATAGACATTGTGACAGCAGCAGAAGGTCGCTGTTCCTCTCGTGTCCTTGGGCAGCGATGTCGCAATGCCGGGATACGTTGCTGGCGAGCGTCTATTGCGCACACGGTGACACAGGCACCAGGTACCCAAAGCCAACGTGGACTTCTTCACATTTGAAGTCCCAAACAGCACGGAACACTCATTCATATGAGGCTGAGATGACCTTGAGAAGGAGCATGCCAGATACCAGAAGCCAAGAACGGAACCTGTTTTTTTAAAAATCCTTTATATTAAGTTCGCTTGCGTGCTTGCGTGCTTACTTGCTTGCTTACGACCGTGTAAATCTTTCGGTCGTTTTTTAACCCACTTCCCGTGATCCAATCGAGCTGACATTTTCCACACAGACTCGTTGTGCGAGACAATTAATTTTCGTGAAACAAATTTTCCCAAATTTTACACTGTTTAGGGAATTTTTTTAAATATTTAATTATCAATTGCTTAATAGTGGCAGACAATCATCTGACCCATAGGTGGTAGCCATCTCAAGCCAGAGGACGAGAGGACTCTAGCCGCCACGCATATAAAGGATTTAAAGTGAAAAACTTTGTTTTCACGGGTTAATTTTTGCAAGGTTTGAATTACAATACTCTGTCCAACACACACTCGTACACCCTTAGCCTCGCTCACCCACATAAGCATTACACATTTTCAAAAGAACCCCTGTGCGGCCGATGCTGACTGTGCTGACTGTTGGGGCAATGCGATTTGCTGGTAGTCGTGAAGGCTGCAATGGTGGTGGGGTGGCCAGCACCACGTCTGTCTCCCCAACGCTGAATCTGACGTCACACACCGGCTACTTACTCACTTAAGGCTCAAAGCCGAGGGGATGCCCAGGAACGGTTCCTATATTTGCAACCGAGTTAGAAGTGGCTGCTGGATATTTGTATTCAGATCACCACGTTTGTAGCGCATTTCACTAACCAGCACGCCACATGTCTGCCCGCCCCACATACACAGAGGCACACTATCAGTATGCAACCGAGGAGGCAAAAGATGAGCCGGGCCAACTTGTATTGGCACACACCGGGGTTAATCGAAAGAGCATCATCATCACGGTGCCTAGGAGATGTTAACTACCTCGCCTGGTATACAAGAGGTCGTGGGTTCGATCCCGACTAACGCCTGCTGCTGTATATTTGAAATCTGCGTGTCTCTCTCTCATCATCATCACGGTGGCTAGATGTTGACTACCTCGCCTGGTATACAGGAGGTCGTGGGTTCTATCCAGACCCTGATGCCTGCTGCTGTATATTTGGAGTTTGCGTGTCTCTCTCATCATCATCATCATCACGGTGGCTAGGAGATGTTGACTACCTCGCCTGGTATACAGGAGGTCGTGGGTTCGATCCCGATCCTAACGCCTGCTGCTGTATATTTGCAGCCTGCGTGTCTCTCTCCCCGTGGCCACGTGGATTTCTCTCCGGGTTTTCCCTCCACATTTAGAATCACAAGGCCCTCAAGAGTGTGTGCATGCTTTAATTTCACCGGTGGGGTAAAATGTGGGTGGTGGTGGTCAACATTTCCGACTGGATATCTGTGATGAAGAGCTTCACAGCTCATCGGATTCCTCCAAGATACATCATCACCGAGTCTGTGTAGTCCCACCTCTCCTAAAACAAAGTATCGGCCAGCGTGGAAGAGTAGGCCAAGTTACATCCCACGGAGGCTCTCTCTCCAGAGCTCCCTCGAGAAAACCTTCCGTCGCAGCGGTGACGCGAGCACTTGCAGGACTGCACCTTTACCCATCGGCATTAGCTGCTTGAAGTCTGCTCCTGTGACCGGGTTACACGTCCACATCGCTACGAGTGTATTTGGGTGAAGTTATTTTTATAACGGCCGAACGTGCACACGCGCAATGCGCATGCATCGTGTGCATGCGTGCATCGTGTGCATGCGTGATCAACATACGTTGTGTGTGTCGATATAACCCAGTCAATGACAGACACACGCTGTCATCCACGACGACATTCACTCCCCACCCCCCTTCTGGTCTGCACAACTGATTGCCGAGTTTGTGTTTCGCAATCGGAAGAGGTGTTTGGTTCGTTACTGGAGAAATCTGCCGAGCCACGCGGCTTATTTGTGTTTATTTACACAGATTTCCGGCAAGTTGCAACAAAGAAAGTGACACAAACAGCAACTTCTGCTCTGTGTGTTGAACTTCTTTCGCACCGTACGTAGCCCAGCCGTGCTGATCCACTCGCTGTTCACTACTCACGATGTTTGTCGTTTGCCTTTGCTGCCGTTTAGTTATTTGAGCGGCGCCTCAACGCTGAAGGTCACAGGCAGTCTCAGTCCAGGGCCGTTCAAATAAGTGACTTTCATAGTCTTAGTTCTTTCGGTAAAGTCACGTAGAAGGGGAATAATAAAATAATGTAAATATAAAACAATACAATTTCTCACGTTTCGACTGCAACACAAGCAATCATCATCATCATCAGGTGTGAAATCCACAGCAAGAACATTTTAAAAATGTTTTTTCTGTGGATTTCACACCTGATGATGATGATTGCTTGTGTTGCAGTCGAAACGTGAGAAATGTTATTGTTTTAATATTATATTATTTCCCTTCTACGTGACTTTACCGAAAGAACCAAGAATATGAATCCCTGCAGTCACGAAAGCTTTAAATCGAAATTTAAGTGACTTTCATTTGACCGACGTCGCACGTACAAACACACTGGGCTCGCAACGTGACGCCAATCATTGACTCAGAAGGTCAAACAACCCAGAGGTCACCGGTCCGTCACCCGCCGTCGCTACGGCAGCTGAACCAATGGACACGTTTCTCAAACGCGCCCAGCCACCACCCGGTCCAGTCGGTGGGGTAGAGTGTGGGCTACCCCCACTCTGGTGTGTTCTCCCACGGCGTCTGTAGACGTCAGCGTGGAAGAGTAGGCCAAGTAGCCCATCGAGGAGCTCTGTCCAGAGCTCCTCAGAGTGGGAAGGCCGTTCTGCCAACAAGAGCCTGAGTAGGGGAATTGCAGGGACCGCGCCTTTATCTTCTTTTATCAGCGGATGCTTTGAAGTGAATTGTCAGTGGCGGATCTACAATTCCTTACTGGCTGTCGTGTGTGGCGTAGTGTGTGTGGTGTGGTGTGTGTGTGGTGTGGTGTGTGGTGTAGTGTGTGTGGCGTAGTGTGTGTGTGTGGTGTGTGTGTGTGGCGTAGTGTGTGTGGCGTGGTGTGTGTGTGGTGTGTAGCGTGTGTGTAGTGTGTGTGTGTAGTGTGTGTGTGGTATGTGTGTGGTGTGTGTGGGTGGTGTGGTGTGTGGTGTGTGGTGTGTGTGTGTGGTGGTGTGGTTTATGTGTGTGGCGTGGGGTGTGTGGGTGGTGTGGTGTGTGTGTGACGTAGCGTGTGTGGGTACGTTAAACGTACACCCTGTGGTTCGTGAGCCAAATCCTTAGCCAGTTTCATCCACACACACACCACACATACACACACCACACACACAGATAAAGAGACAAAAATGACTTTTATAGGCGAGACACTGCATACAAGTGCAGTGCGAAGTCGTGTGAAGTAGTAGATTCAGTGTGACGCGGCTCGCAGGGAAGGGTGCGACGGACCTCGCTGTGAATCCCAACAAGCGCCGAGTGAACGGTGCCTAGATTTGGCAAACGCGGCGTTAACGAGAACAAAGGAATAAATGGAACAACGGCACTTGGTCGCTAAGCGCATTCAAGTGGCGACGTCACAAAACAACGGCGCTTCCACATCGTGAAGATGAAGCGCATGCAGAGTGTATAGTAGGGTAGTGCATAGTGCAGTGTAGCATCGCACGCGAGTGAAGTGTGTATAGTAGAACGCAGCTCGTAGTGAGGGGTACACGCTGGATGTCGATGCCATAAACAGCTTTATATTATTATATTATATTATTATATTATTTTATTATGTTTTATTTTTATTATTTTATTACTTCCCTTCTACGTGACTTTACAGAAAGAACCAAGAAGATGAATCCCTGCAGTCACGAAAGCTTTAAATCGAAAAGCTTTGTGGGGGTCGCGATTTCAGTCGAGGCCCCCCCTAGACTGGGGCTGGAGGCTACTTGCAAGCGAATTGATCGACGGTCCACGGGCAAAGCTTGCACTTGATGTTCTGCTTGAGCTGTTCCTTGCACCCGCACTGCGTCTCCACCGTGACTGGGGAGGGAACAGCAGAGGGGAGAGAGCTAATGAGATCATCACAATTGTGCGACCGCCGTTAACGTCGAGGTGAACAAAATCTCCGCGCACTTCTCCTCCCGACGTTGTCAAACGACCAGAGGTCGCAACCGGGTACCCGATACCCGGCTACCCGTACCCGGCCGGGTACGGGTAGCCGTTTGCGATCCTGGTGCGGCCGGGTACGGGTAGACCGTGAGTCACTGGTGAGTCACCGTTTGTCACTCATTTCCCAACATCTTGTCTCTTCTCACAATTCAAGTTCCTAGAATCAACCCACCCGCGCCTGCAACATGGCTTCATCCCAGAGGTCGCAAGCGGGTACCCGAAACCCGTACCCTACCCGTACCCGGCCGGGTACGGGTAGGGTACGGGTACGGCCGGGTACCCGCTAGCGACCCTGGTGCGGCCGGATACGGGTACGAGGGGTAAGGAATCAAAACCCGTTTGCGACCTCTGCGAATGACCCGCGGGGAAGCGGCTGTCGCAGAGCCACTGCCGACGATATCCCTTCGAGCAACCTAAGGATCACGGAAAGCAGTTCTACAGAAATGCATTTTCGGTGTGATTGCGTGGTGTACGGTACTGTATAGTAGTGAAGACTAGTGCGTAGTGGTATAGGGACGGTGTGAATAGAGAGAGACGGTGGTGTGTGGCCAGGTGGTCATTACAGTAGTGTAGAGTCGTGGTGTAGAGTAGTGTATAGGATGTGATGTATAGTGTAGTGTAGTGTATAGTTTGTACGTTGAACTTCTTGACACCGTACATAGCCAACCATGCGCTCAGGTGGTGCGGGCAGGGGAAAGACAAACTAAATACTAAAAGCAGTTCTAAAGAAAACAGTGTTCAATCTAGACTAATATAGTGCTTTCTATTATCGGAAGAGCATTCCAGACGGCCGCAGACGCTCATCCGAGAGCGCTACGCGCAATGATGCAGTGACCAGCGTCTCTGTCCGATGGCAGAGCTAGAAAGCCGCCGCTGCTGCTACCAAGATGACCGGGAGTTTGTGGAACGATTGACGCTCCTGGACGAGATCATGTTTACACGCTTTCATTGAACTCACTCCGTCTGTTGTCGTATCCTCAAATCTTGTAACTCAATTTCAACCGGGGGTGGGGGGGGGGGGGCCCACCTTGGGAGATGTCGTATCCTCTGTCGCAGCATGTGACGGTGCATTCCTCGGCTGCCTCGGTGTCGTTGCAGCGCTGCCTCCCCACCGCTCCGCTGGTGCTGCCACGGACGCAGTACTCCGGGCTGGCGCTCACGTGGACCAGGTCATACTCCGAGGGCGCCGTCAACCACTCGTTCACCGGCTCCAGACGCCAGCGGGCGGCGCCGCCACTTCCACCGCTCCTGTTGTCCCTCACCAGCCGCATGGCGGAACTTCTGTCGTACTTTCCCTGCAGCCATCATTGACATTATCGTCATCATCATCAGGGGGGGGGGAGGATCCGCCATGTTTTCTTTTGAAGTGGTGGTGGTTGAGTGAATGCTGTTAGGGACCCCTCCCCCCGTTTGTAACCCGACTGTGGATTAATCCTCCGGGTGCAGTCTCATCACCGGCAGCCGTGAGCTCACGTTCAGAAAGTCGCCAACGTCGCGAAAGTCTTCGCGCAGCGGCAGGCAGACTCTGTCGCATTCACCGGTTCTGTTGTCGCAACCGCAGTAGTACAACAGTTCTTCCATCACCTGCAGCACCACCACCACGGTCATTGTTACTACCACAATCAGTTACCACCAACACCATCATCATTTGTCACTACCAACCGCCATTCGCCACTAAGTGGCGGTGACGTCACGAGGGAGATTGTGCCAGGCCGTGTGCACGTTGAGGCCACGTGAAGTGTCCAACGCCCGCTGGCAGGAGGTCACGGGGCAGACCCAGGTGCCACGGGTCGACTGACTGAGATGACTGGCTGATGCACCACCTGTGCCCCCTACTATGCCAACATGCTGTGCTTTAGCCACCCGGCGCTCCGCTCGTTGTTGTGAGCGTCGCTCCTCCACCCTCTGTTGTTGTTGGAGGGCGACTGCCTCCAACTGCCCAGTAGCGTCCTTCACGAGCCTCCTCCACAGAGGCCGATCTTGACACCGCTGGTACCAGTCATCGGCAAGTCCACTCAGCTCCACGTCCTCCTGTACCACATCACTGCATCCCTTCTCCAGCCTGTGCCGCACCCAAGGGTAGTGGCGCAAAGCCAGGCTGCTACTCACAGGAGCAGCAGCGCAACGGCTAATGACGAACCATGAGCGTGCTGACTTGGGGGGTTAGATCGGTAAAGTCACGTAGATAGAAAAATAATAAATCACATTTCAACCTGCAACACAAGCAATCGGGTGGCTACAGCAGTAGAACTGCTGAACAAGACAACCCCTAGACAACGATGCCGATCCAAGTATATAATGTGCAGCATTTCATAAACTGATACTTTTTTCCATAAAAAAAACATTTTATACGACAATACCTACAACCCACCCGCCCACTCACCACGCGACCAACTTCGTAGTTGTGCAAATCTATCTGCACGAGTTTCGCCAAAGACTTGCGTTGTCCCCCTCGCCTCCAGCGGTCGTGAACACTCGCGTCCACAAACACCTTGGCGAAATGGGCTCCGTACTCGATGTTACCTCTGGGGTGCAGCAAGGGGTCATAGGTCCAGGTGCAGCTGTCGCGGATCACCTGCGGGGTGTAGCAGGCGCGCGCCACCGCGTGCACCACTCCCGCGGCAGTGAGGGCGGAGAAGAAGGCGGTCTCGCGAGAGCCTGCCCCCCCCCCCCCCCCCCCCCCACAAAACAATTTCATCATTTGTCTATAATGGAGGTTGTTGTTTTTCTATCTAGCGTAGGTCGCCGAAATAGAAACGTCACGTCGTTAAAACAGCCGCCGCGTCCGACCGGCAAGGCTTCGGCACGTAGACAGAACGTGGCGAATTCTTGACTAGTGCAATGACAGGGCTCATGGAACCTGCTGGAAGGTTCTAGAAGGGGGCGTGTCTGGGCTAGAGGTAGAAGGTGGGTCAGTGGGGAAGCTCATGGAACCTGCTGGAAGGTTCTAGAAGGGGGCGTGTCTGGGCTAGAGGTAGAAGGTGGGTCAGTGGGGAAGCTCATGGAACCTGCTGGAAGGTTCTAGAAGGGGGCGTGTCTGGGCTAGAGGTAGAAGGTGGGTCAGTGGGGAAGCTCATGGAACCTGCTGGAAGGTTCTAGAAGGGGGCGTGTCTGGGCTAGAGGTAGAAGGTGGGTCAGTGGGGAAGCTCATGGAACCTGCTGGAAGGTTCTAGAAGGGGGCGTGTCTGGGCTAGAGGTAGAAGGTGGGTCAGTGGGGAAGCTCATGGAACCTGCTGGAAGGTTCTAGAAGGGGGCGTGTCTGGGCTAGAGGTAGAAGGTGGGTCAGTGGGGAAGCTCATGGAACCTGCTGGAAGGTTCTAGAAGGGGGCGTGTCTGGGCTAGAGGTAGAAGGTGGGTCAGTGGGGAAGCTCATGGAACCTGCTGGAAGGTTCTAGAAGGGGGCGTGTCTGGGCTAGAGGTAGAAGGTGGGTCAGTGGGGAAGCTCATGGAACCTGCTGGAAGGTTCTAGAAGGGGGCGTGGCCTAGCTACGCTCGCCGTGTTCCGGCCGCATGTCCGATCCTCTGCACGGCTCCCATCGTCGTCATCGCTGCATTAGTCAGCCAGCTGTGCAGTTAGAAGCCGACGATGGGGCCGTGTAGAAAGGTCGTCCGTGTGTAGCTGAACGTCGAGGGGAAACCCGCTTTGCCGGGAGAGGCTCGACACTGGCTCTGACCCGGGGAGACGATCTCCTTACCCGACCGAGGAATAGGGACGAGCCCATTCTCCGTGGTCCAGTTCGACCGCTTGGCCTGGAACTGGTGCCGATACTCGGCAATCGCCAGCTGGACACCCTCGGCCACGAGCTTCATGAAGTGCGGCTGCTTCTGGCATATTTGGCGCTGTGTGGGGGACAGCCCCGGCGACGTGCTGCACAACAGCAGCGGATGCGTGGAGGGGTCGACCCGGGGTGTCCACAATGCCAGCGACCTGCAGAGGGAAGGGGGTGGAGGGGGGTCACGGTGGCCAGGGGATGTTGACTACCTCGCCTGGTATGCAGTAGGTAGTAGGTTTGATCCCAACCCTGACGCCTGCTGCTGCTGTATATTTGGAGTCTGTGTGTCTCTATCATCATCACTGTGGCTAGATATATTTTTTGACAACATTTATACATTTACGCGATGTAACCCCCCCCAAAAAAACTCCTGTGGATGATATTGGTCACGAGAGCCCTGCCCGCTACTCGGTGTTAAACAAAACACAAACAGCCGTATGGGGGGGGGGGGGGGGGGGGTGTGCAAGATATTAGACACTTGTGCGCCCATCGCAGAAGAAGAGTGAAGAGGAAATCAGCGGCGGCGTCTCGCGGTTACCACCAAGAGTCGCTGGCGACTGCCCCCAGCTGTGCCGTGGCGCAGAGTCCCAGCAGCAACGGGGAGAAGCCCATCGGAGTTCTCATGGCCAGCGACACTGTGCAGAAGAGAAGCAGAGCGGTGGTGACGATGTTCACACCCTCGCATGGTCTGCATATTTTGAGTTTTCATGTCTCACTCATCATCATCACGGTGGCTGGGAGATGTTAACTTCCTCGCCTGGTACACGGGATCGAACCCACGACCGCTTGTGTACCGGGCGAGGGAGTCAACATCTCCTAGCCACCGTGGTCGTGATGAACTCCAACTGCTGATGTCTGTATAACCACGACGTGCATTGAATGTGTGGGTGGCATCGTTTGGCGCGATGCAATATTCTTGGCCTGCAGTACCGGTCCCGTGTCAACAGGGGGCGCAAGGGCCGAACGAGATTTACTCGTCTTCCTGGTTCTTTCGGTAAAGTCACGTAGAAGGGAAGTAATAAAATAATAAAAATAAAACATAATAAAATAATTCTCACGACGTTTCGGCCACAACGCAAGCAGCCGTCCTCAGGTGAAGAACAGGTCTGTCGAGAAGACAGAGTCTGAATGACAACCCCAGGCTTGGAGCGTCTTTTTAAGCTGGGTTGGAGGGGGGGGAAGAGCGCCTTGACAAAAGAATTTGCATTTCAAGAGAAATTTAGCATATTTATGGGAAATGTGTAGGAGGTGGGCTGGGGGTTTTCAAAGTCATATTATACCCATGCATTATGCAGGATTAGCAGCATCAAAGGGAGGGGGTAGGGGGTAGCATTAACAAAGGGAGGGAATGTTAATAGTATGTAGAAGCAGGAGACCCGCAACGGAGCAAATATTGCATTCCCTGTGGAGCACACAAGATACAGTCAATGCCAGTGAGTGGACTGCGGTCTGAAAGTCACCGTAAACGTGAACAATCAGTTAAGATCCGAAATGGTTTATTACGTCCTTCCAATGATTGCCGAGCCAGAATCCATCTTCTCGGTTGAAATTGTCTCTGTGTTTATATATGTGGATCGCCTCATGAACGAATCTCTCATGGTAGCCAGATGGCTTGCAGAGAACCTCCGTCTTGGAGAAGTCAATGTCATGCGAGCCCACTGATATTGTAACAGTGATCTGCCACGGCTGAGGTGTTTGTCTTACCGTGTTTCAGGTCTGCTTTATGTTCACGGATACGATCCGAGACATGTCGTTTGGTTTCTCCAATGTAACTGCTACCACAGAGGCAACTTAGTTTGTAGACGCCAGGGTACTGTATATCTGGAACCACGTCTTTTACAGACGGGACCAGATCACGGATTTTATGTACTGTGTTGAATCGGACCTGGATCTTGTGTTTAATCAGGATTTTGGAGATCTTTTTTGTGACCCCAGCAATGTAGGGTAAGGTGATGGTTTTGATAGGCTCCTCAACAGGATCTTTCTTGATGGTTGGAGTGATGGCCTTGCGGATTGTGTAGTCGGAGTAACCATTAGCCTTAAGAGCTTGGCGTACGTGTTTGAGTTCACTGGCAATGTGTTCCTGGTCGGAGATGCATTGGGCTCTATGGTATAGAGTCTTGATGAGGGAGTTCTTCTGGGATGGATGGTGGTGGGAATCCGGTTTTAGGTAAGCATCCGTGTGGGTGGCTTTCCTGTAGACAGAGTGGCTCATTGAACCATCAGGTCTCCTTTTAATTAGGACATCCAAAAAGGGTAGCTTGCCATCTTTTTCGACTTCCATGGTGAATCTGATGGCTGGGTGTATGGAATTGATGTGGTCGAGGAATTGGTCTAGAACAGGCCGGCCATGTGGCCAGATGACAAAAGTGTCATCTACGTACCTCTTCCATAAGGTCGGGTGTAGAGTGGCAGTCTGGATGGCGTCGGTCTCAAATTTCTCCATGAAAACGTTGGCTACAACCGGAGATAGGGGGGAGCCCATTGGGGTACCCTCAGTTTGTTTGTAGAAAGTTCCATTCCAGGTGAAATATGTATTGGTTAAGCAGTGTCTCACCAGGGGGGTACCTCAGTATTCAGTCCTTGATGAACCAAGTCTTCAATGATTGCGATGGTGTCAGGTACAGGAACTTTGGTGAATAAGGAAACCACATCAAAACTGACAAGCAGGTCGTCTGGGGACAGGGAAATCCCCTTGATTGTCAATACCAGGTCAGTAGAGTTTAGTACCGCAGAGGTGGTTTTTCCAGTGAAAGGCCGTAGGATTTCAGACAAAAAACGAGCCCTTCTACGTGACTTTACCGAAAGAACCAAGAAGATAAGTCCCTGCAGTCACGAAAGCTTTAGAGATTTCCTCGATTAAGTAGATAATTCAGTGTGTAACAAAAACATGTTTTATTGTTGTCCCTGTGTAGTGAAGTGTTATTACCTAATAGCTAGTGCCTCAAAAGTAGAGAAAGTGGGCTCTTAATACTCCACACAAACGTTGCTTGTGTGACCCAGGACACAAACGCGAAGTGAATAATCCACTCCATTAATAACAGTGTCACAACAACATTGTCCCTTAGTAGTACAGTTTTATTACCTAATAGCTTACGTCTCAAAAGTAGAGAAAGTGGCTATTGTTGTTCTCCACAAATTCTAGATTTGAAGCTTTCGTGATTCGTGACTGCAAGGATTCATACTCTGAGGTTTTTTCGGTAAAGTCACGTAGGTAGAAATAAATAAATATTTTTTTTACAAATAAATTAAAATAAAATCTCCTCACAAACGTTGCTTGGGACCCAGGACATTGATAAATTTAACTATTTTAAATAAAAAAACGTGGCGTGCATGTGTGTCACCCCTTCACGTAAAGTCCTGCTCACAAACGCAAAGTTTGTGTGGAATAATACTATTCATTAAAACACACTTTGTAGGCACATAACCAATTTAGCAACACACAACACTTTACTACGCAGGGTCAGACCTCGTGTTCGGTAGTCACCCGGCAGCGGTGTTCTAGTTGTTGTTGTTGAACTAATAAATATAATCTAGATATGCAAGGAGACCCATGCATTGTATAGGTAAACCCACTAAAAGAAACTCCTTAAAAAAAAAAAATTTAATACAAATTTATTTTTTATTTTAAAAAATTGTAACATTTTTTTAAAGAAGTCGAGCGGACAACGTGGAAGTGAACGACGTGTCGCCCACGAGCCTTGAGCGCACCACACGCACACAGAGAGAGAGGGGGACGAATGAAGTTGAATAATAAAACAACATGTTTGAGTTGCGCAACACGCGCTCGGCGCTCACCGCGTGTTCAGAAGCTTCGTGGGCGACGCGATTCCAGAGCTCATGGGCCGCGGTGTTCTCGATTCCCGGCGGGAAAATAGATATTTAATTAACAAGACGTCCACGCTTTTAAAGAGACGCTTAAGTGATTGACGCCGATTTTTATTGATTGCTTTATCAATTAGGTGTTTTTTATTTAGAGTGATGCACGCACACGACGCAGGTGAGCCTGAGGCACGTGGCGCCTGGTTGGTGTGCGGGCAGTACGTTGTCACAGTGAGCACACAGTCTCGTGGATTGGACAACAGGAAGTAGACTAAACATGTTGTTACAAGATGTTGACCACGACAATCAGAGGAATATCACGTGAAGTGAAAGCGTTGAAAAATATAAAGGGGCAGAAATTACTCCATCAAGAAAACTAAATTTTAATTAAAACCCAGTACACATGCAACGTTGAGACAATGTGGTTAACATAGGTGTACACACACAGTGTGGTTAACATACAGTGAGGGAAACAAGTATTTGATCCCCTGCTGATTTTGTACGTTCGCCCACTGACAAAGAAATGATCAGTCTATAATATTAAAGGTAGGTTTATTTGAACAGTGAGAGACAGAATAACAACAAAAATCCAGGGAAAAATGTTATAAATTGATTTGCATTTTAATGAGGGAAATAAGTATTTGACCCCCTCTCAATCAGAAAGATTTCTGGCTCCCAGGTGTCTTTTATACAGGTAACGAGCTGAGATTAGGAGCACACTCTTAAATGGAGTGCTCCTAATCTCAGCTTGTTAGCTATATAAAAGACACCTGTTCACAGAAGCAATCAATCAGATTCCAAACGCTCCACCATGGCCAAGAGCAAAGAGCTCTCCAAGGATTTAAAGCTTTCGTGACTGCAGGGATTCATCTTCTTGGTTCTTTCGGTAAAGTCACGTAGAAGGGAAGTAATAAAATAAAAAAAAACATAATAAAATAATTCTCACGACGTTTCGGCTACAACGCAAGCAGCCGTCTTCAGGTGAAGAATGAGACACTGCCAAGCGAGGAGCTTATATATAAGCTGGGTAGGAGGTGGAAGAGGAGCGCCTTAACAAAAGAATGTGCATATCAAGAGGAATTTAGCATATTCATGGGAAATGTGTAGGAGGTGGGCGGGGGGGGTTTCAAAGTCATATTATGCCCATGCATTATGCAGGATCAGCAGCACCAAGGGAGGGTGCAGGGAGTAGCATTAACAAAGGAAAGGAATGTTAATAGTATGTAGCTGCAGTTACTGAACAACCACGTAGAAAACTAAAGTATAAACTACATAAAAAACTGAAGTATAAACTGCATAGCATCATCAGTATATTTACTATACTCTACAATAAGCTGAGTTTACTAACAGCAAGTAATACATTACAATTCTACGTCGTAAAAATTATATAATATGCTTCCATCTAAACTTTATTCTCTTACATCACACGAGCATACACCGTACTATATACTGCCATAGATAAACCCAACATTAAATTATATACTGTATTGCTATAAACCACCCTATACCTTATACATTTTAATATAACACTATGTATTATTCTACCCACCCTAATGTGTATCACACTGCTATATGCTGCTATATGTTTACTATACAATTACGATACTATATGTTACTTTGTACATTGTATTAAGCATATAACTGTTATTAATGTAATGCGGGCGTAAATGGGCGGGGCGGATATGACGATCCGAGAGGGAGGAGTCAGGGTCACGTGGGGGAGAAGTTATAGCGGGGAGACAGGAAGCCATCTGGGTCAGTCGGGGGAGTGAAGGGTGGTGAACGCGTTGGGTGGTCGCCGTGCCTCAGCCTGGTGGCTGAGGGGCTCATGACGGCGCCAGCCAGCGGGGTGGAAGAGAGTTGGGGATAGAGCTGAGATTGGAGATGGCGAGATAGCCACAGAGGCCACGCAGGGCTGAGGTTGGGGAGTGGCGAGATCGCCACACACGGTAAGACTCGGCACCGCCGGCCAGCGGTGACCGAGCACGGAGGAACAGGGAGCAGCGGTGGAGCTGCTGTGAGAGCAGCCAGAGGGCTGCACCAAGAGCCTGCAGCGGAGCTGCAGGAGCGCGGAAGGCTACGGGAGCGAAGGCAGCTGTGGAGCTGCCAGGCAGAGAGTCTCAGGAGGAGTGCCGTGAGGGAAAGAGAACGCGAACCCAAATAAAGGACACGGAGACAGAACCAGGGTCGAGTCCTTTATTACACATGTAAGCTGGGCTTAGTTATGACAACAACAAAGTTGTTTGTTGTTAGAACTACAGGAATATATTTTTTCTTAAAATAATAAATTTATACTGAAACACTGCACACAAATTGTACAGACGGTCATTTTGGTGTCACCTCCTCTGATGGTGTCACCCTGTGCGGTTCGCACCCCCCTAGTGACACCACTGCACTACACTACTATGCACTACCCTTTACACTAACCCATACACAACTCCTGTTGCGGGTGTGATCTTACTGATCCTAAACGGGCTACGATTTGCTAATGCGTCGTAGTCATTGGGAGCGTAATGGGGCGGAAGCTTTACAAATGACAAACATTTGAGAGTGATGTCAAAGTCTTTATTAACACCGGAGGAATCCGAAGAGCTGTAAAGCTCTTGGTGTGTCACAGATGTCCAGTAGGGGGCATGGTGTCAGAACGTTACGACAAAAACAACACAAGACACAAACACGATAGGACTTCAACAGTATAGGAAATGTTGATGGTCACTCATCCAGCTGTGGATTGACCAGTGAGGCCTAGTGGAGGCTGTTCAGTCAGGCCTAGTAAAGCCTGTCCAGTTAGGCCTAGTAAAGCCTGTTTAAGCAGGCCCAGTGAAAAAGCCTCTGCAGTCAGGCCGTGCCACGTTCACGCCGTGGGGGGCCTTGCGTGCTGCCCCCCCCCCAGCGCCCCCACCCCCCCGGAGCCCCCCCTCCCCACCCCTACCCACCGCGCCCACCCCGGCCTAGAGGCTTGACTCCTCGATGGGGGCGACGACGAGTGACGGGGGTGTCGCGTTGGAGAGAAGGACGATGGGGTCGGAGCGGAGGGGCCTGGCGGTGGTGGTGGTGGGTGGAGAGGCGGTGATGATAGTGGTGGTGGTGGTTGGAGGGGCAGTGATGATAGTGGTGGTGGTGGGTGGAGAGGCGGTGATGATAGTGGTGGTGGTGGTTGGAGGGGCAGTGATGATAGTGGTGGTGGTGGGTGGAGAGGCGGTGATGATAGTGGTGGTGGTGGTTGGAGGGGCAGTGATGATAGTGGTGGTGGTGGGTGGAGAGGCGGTGATGATAGCGGTGGTGGTGGGTGCAGGGGCGGTGATGATAGCGGTGGGTGGAGGGGCTGTGACGATAGCGGTGGTGGGTGGAGGGGTGGTGACGGTGGTGGTGGTGGGTGGAGGGGCGGTGGTGGTGGTGGTGGGTGGAGTGGCGGTGACGGTGGCGGTGACGGTGGTGGTGGGTGGAGGGGCGGCTGTGGTGCCACCGCTGCCACCACCACCACCACCGCTGCCACCAGGCAGCCCCGGGTCGGTCCGCAGCTGCGCCAGACGCTCCTCCACGCAGTGCGCCGAGAGGCGAGCCTCCGCATCCTGGTCCCAGCACTCCTCCATGGTGACACACAGCTGGGACAGTCCCTGGGAGTCACGCACCAACATCGTCACCACCACCGCCACCACCACCAAGACACCACCACCACCACCAAGCCACCACCGCCACCACCGCCACCGCCGCCACCACCGCCGCCACCACCGCCGCCACCGCCACCACCGCCACCACCACCCCCACCGCCGCCACCACCGCCACCACCACCACCAGCAAGCCACCACGAGGTCAATCTGCTGCTGGATGAGTGACCATCAGCCGAGGTTAAAACGCAACTTCAAATACAGCGGCAGACATCGTCAGGGTCGGGATGGAACCCACGTCCTCCCGTAGACCAGGTGAGGTAGTCAACATCTGCGCCCTAGTAACATTGACCAGGAGGGATGACAGAGGAGGGAAGGAGGAGGGGAGGGAAAGAGTGAGCCAGTGAGTGAGTGAGTGAGCGAGTGAGTGAGTGGGTGAGAGGGTGAGTGAGTGATTGGGTGAGTGAGTTAGCCAGTGAGTGAGTGAGCGAGTGAGTGAGGGAGAGGGTGAGTTAGTGGGTGAGAGAGTGAGTGATTGAGTGGGTGAGTGAGTGAGCCAGTGAGTGAATGAGCCAGTGAGTGAGCGAGCGAGTGAGTGAGCGAGTAAGTGAGTGAGCGAGTGAGTGAGTGGGTGAGCGAGCGAGTGAGTGAGGGAGAGAGTGAGTTAGTGAGTCTATGAGAGTGAGTGAGCGAGTTAGTGAGTGACTGACTGACTGAGTGACTGAGCGAGTGAGCGAGTTAGTGAGTGAGTGACTGACTGACTGAGTGAGTGAGTGAGCGAGTGAGCGAGTTCGTGAGTGAGCGAGTAAGTGACTGAGTGAGTGGGTGGGTGAGTGAGGGAGTGACTGAGTAACTGACTGAGTGAGCGAGTGAGTTAGTGAGTGAGTGAGCGAGCGAGTGAGAAAGAGAGTGGGAGAGTGAGAGAGAGTTAGTGAGTGGGTGAGTGTGTGAGAGGGCGAGTTAGTGAGAGAGTTAGTGAGTGAGTGAGTGAGCGAGTGAGTGAGCGAGTTTGTGAGTGAGGGAGTGAGTGAGTGTGTTACTGACTGAGTGAGTGAGTGAGAGAAAAAGTGAGTGAGTGACTGAATGAGTAAGTGCGTGAGTGGGAGAGTGAGTGAGCCAGTGAGTGCGTCAGTGAGTGAGTCAGTGAGTGAGTGGGTGAGGGAGTGAGCGAGTTAATGAGTGAGTTACTGAGTAAGTGACTGAGTGAGTGGGTGGGTGGGTGAGTGAAGGAGTGACTGAGTGAGTAACTGATTGAGTGAGCGAGTGAGTGAGTGAGCGAGCGAGTGACTGAGTGAATGAGAGCGCTAGTGAGTGAGTGACTGAGTGAGTGGGTGAGCGAGCGAGCGAGTGAGCGAGTTGGTGAGTGAGCGAGCGAGTGAGTGAGAAAAAGAGAGTGGGAGAGTGAGTGAGAGAGTTAGAGAGAGAGAGTTAGTGGGTGAGTGTGTGAGAGGGCGAGTTAGTGAGAGAGTTAGTGACTAACTGAGTGAGTGAGCGAGAGAGAGAGTGACTGAGTGAGTGAGCGAGTTAGTGAGTGAGAGAGTTAGTGAGTGAGAGAGTTAGTGAGTGAGTGAGTGAGTGAGTCACTTAATGAGTGAGTCACTGAGTGAGTGAGCGAGCAAGAGAGAGTGAGCGAGTTAGTGAGTGAGCGACTGAGTGAGTGAGAAAGAGAGAGTGAGTGAGAGAGAGTGAGTGAGTGAGTGAGTGAGTTAGTGAGTGAGTGGGTGAGGGAGTGAGCGAGTGAGTTAGTGAGTGAGTGAGCGAGCGAGCGAGCGAGTGATTGAGTGAATGAGAGCACTATTGAGTGAGTGAGTGGCTGAGTGAGTAAGTGAGCGAGTGAGCGAGTGAGCGAGTTAGTGAGTGTGCGACTGAGTGAGTGAGAAAGAGAGAGTGAGTGAGTGACTGAGTGAGTGAGTCTGTGAGAGTGAGCGAGTTAGTGAGTGAGTGAGTGAGTGACTGACTGAGTGAGTGAGTGACTGATTGACTGAGTGACTGAGTGAGTGACTGAGTGAGTGACTGAGTGAGTGTGTAAGTGACTGAGTGAGTGAGTGAGTGGCTGAGTGAGTGACTGAGTGACTGAGTGAGTGACTGAGTGTGTGTGTGAGTGACTGAATGAGTGACTAAGTGAGTGACTGTGTGAGTGTGTGAGTGACTGAATGAGTGACTGAGTGAGTGACTGAATGAGTGACTGAGTGAGTGAGTGAGTGAGTGACTGACTGAGTGACTGAGTGTGTGAGTGACTGAATGAGTGACTGAGTGAGTGAGTGACTGAGTGAGTGACTGAGTGACTGAGTGAGACGTCGACCGGGTGCTTGAGCCAGGCCTCCCGGATCGCTGGGCGGCCATTGCCGTCCACCACGAAGTGCCGGAGCTCATCCAGCGTGGGGCGCTCACCCACCTCGTCCACCAAGGGAGCGCGGTGCTCACCCAGCATGCCTGGCACACACACACACACACAGACATACACACACACAGACACATACACACACACACAGACACACACACAGACACACACACACACAGACACACACACACACACACACAGACACACAGACACACACACACACAGACACACATGCTCACCCAGCATGCCTGGCACACACACACACACACAGACACACACAGACACACACACAGACACACACACACACAGACACACACACACAGACACACAGACACACACACAGAAACACACACACACAGAAACACACACACAGACAACAACAACCGCCGTTCGCCACAAAGTGGCGGTGATGTCACCACGACGCTTGTGCCAGGCCATGTGCACCTTGAGGCGACGTGAATTGTCGAACGCCCGCTGGCAGGAGGTCAAGGAGGCAGATCCAGGTGCCACGGGTCGACTGACTGAGATGATTGAGATGAGTGGCTGATGCACCACCTGTGCCCCCTACTGTGCCAACTCGTTGTGCTTTAGCCACCCGGCGCTCCGCTCGTTGTTGTGAGCGTCGCCCCTCCGCCCTCCGTTGTTGTTGGAGGGCGACTGCCTCCAACTGCCCAGTAGCGTCCTTCACGAGCCTCCTCCACAGAGGCCGATCTTGACACCGCTGGTACCAGGCATCAGCAAGTCCACTCAGCTCCACGTCCTCCTGTACCACATCACTCCATCTCTTCTCTAGCCCGTGCCGCACCCGTTTAGCCCCCTCGATCCGGCCGAACAAAGGCTGTTTAGGCATGCGGTGGCTGGGCATGCGGGCTACATGACCCAGCCAACGCAGCCTTGCCTGCCGGAGGAGCTCACCGATGGGACTTTGCCCAGATCTTTCAAGGATTTGTGAGCTCCTCACACATTCCAGCCTGGTTAAACCCAGGATGGATCGTAGGCAGGCCAGCCTAAATGTTTCTAACCGGTGAAGATGCTCCATTAGGGGGTCCACGTTTCGCAAGCGTAGAGAAGGGAGGGAATGACCGTGGCTGAGAAGACCTGAAGCTTCGTGCGGAGCGACAGACCAGGTAGCTTCCACACAGCGTTACGCAACCGATGAAAAGATATTGCTGCTCGATTGATTCGGAGTGAGACCTCTGCTGTTAAACCGGAACCGGTCATGAGCACACTGCCCAGGTATGGGAAACTCTCCATTCTCTCCACAACTGATTGGGAGTTATGGGGGTGGAGTGTCTGATGGTACAAAATACCCAGGCAAGTGCTTAGTTTTAGTGGCACGCTCCAGTTTCAGCAGCAGCGTCTCCACCTCCTCCTCCGAGTGAGCAGTAATTAGCAGATCATCGGCATACATAACGTGGTTGAGCAATAGAAAGCCATCCCTTGACCGCACCCGGGCATTGATCAGCCTCTCATTATATCTGTACCAAATGGAAATTCCTCCGGTACAGCTATTGAAGGCTTCACGAATGATGTGGTCAAAATAGATGTTAAATAATGTGGGAGCCAGAAGACATCCCTGTCACACCCCAAGGTGTACAGGGAATGGTTTTGACTCCCGGCCACGTAGTTTTACCCGGGCCCACTCACCATCATGAAGGTCCTTAATGAGGGTGAGCAGAGGGTCAGGGACTCCGAAAGCACGAAGAACAACCCAGAGCCCAGGCCTACTGATGGTATCATAGGCCTTGACCAGGTCAATAAAGCAGAGATGTAGGTCTTGTTGGAATTCCCTACACATCTGCTGTAGCAGACAGAAGGAAAATATGGTATCTGTGCAGGACCGCCTTTTCCTGAAACTGCATTGGGAGATGCCCCTGTAGTTGTTACAGTCTGTGCGGTCCCCCTTCTTAAAGAGGGGGACCACCAGGGCATCCTTCCAATCCTGCGGAACCCGTCCAGTGGTCCAGACTGTTGTTATGATGTCATATAGGGCAGTCTGTGCACAAACGCCACCCTCCCTCAGCATTTCGCTTGGGAGATCATCTCTGCCTGGTGCCTTTCCTGGTCTCAGACTCTGGATCGCATTCAGTACTTCCTCAACAGATGGCACCTCAGCCAGCCACTCACAGGGGGTGACTTCTTCTTCCAATATTTGAGGCACCGCAGCCTCAGCATGGTCATCCCCAATTTGTGCCACGATGTTTTCCATGTTGAGGGATTTCCCCTCCACCAGGACCTCACAGAAATGCTCAGCAAATCTGCAAACCTGTTTCTGGGGGTCGGAGATTGGATCACCGTTCTTTCCCCTAGTGATGGTAATAGGTGTGGCGCTGCAGGTTACTTTTTTGATGGAGTTAAATAGTGATTTGTGATCGCGGGCCACTGAGGCAGACTCCATCTCCTCAGCAACCCGCAACCACCACCCATCCTTGCAGCGCCTCACGGCTCTCCGAACTTCCGAGCGAAGGCTGCGGTAAGCCTCCTCATTCTCTGACGTGGGATGCTGTAGGCGATGAGAGTGGGCCTGTCACTTTTTCTCAACTATCCTGAGCACCTCCTCTGTCAGCCAGGGTTTCTGGGGAGGTCTGGACCGTGTACCCAAAGCAGCCATTGCAGCTGCATGAGTCACAGTCTTAAACCTCGCCCATTTACCCTCGACATCAGGTGGAGTGGGGGACGATGCCAACCCCAGCTGCAAGTGATGATGAAATTCTCGCTTGCAACTTTCATCAGCTAGCTGAGACCAGGCCACCTTAGGCTGGAATGGGGTCCTGGGTGTCCACCCACCACCGGAATGGAAGAATGGCAGGCGCATCTTACAGATGACTAGTCGATGGTCAGAGGGCATATCAGCTCCACGGTAGGTCCTGGTGTCAAGGACATGGGCCCGCATCCGCTGATCCATCACTATGTAGCCCAGCAGATGTTCTTGCTTGGATCCGGCATGCATCCATGATGCATTTTGAAAGTTGGACGGTCGAGAACTTTCATCAGCTAACTGAGACCACAGACACACGCACAGACTAGACACACACACAGACACACGCACAGACACACGCCCAGACACACGCACAGACCAGACACACACACAGACACACGCACAGACACACGCCCAGACCAGACACACGCACAGACACATGCACAGACACACGCACAGACACACGCACAGACCAGACACACGCACAGACACACGCACAGACCAGACGCACAGACACACGCACAGACACACGCAGACACACGCACAGACCAGACACACAGACACACGCACAGACCAGACACACGCACAGACACACGCACAGACACACGCACAGACACACGCACAGACACACGCACAGACCAGACACACGCACAGACACACGCACAGTGACACGCACAGACACACGCACAGACACACGCACAGACACACGCACAGACCAGACACACGCACAGACACACGCACAGTAACACGTACAGACACACGCACAGACACACGCACACACACACGCACAGACACACGCACAGACACACGCACAGACCAGACACACACACAGACACACGCACAGACCAGACACACACACAGACACACGCACAGACACACAGACACACACACAGACACACGCACAGACCAGACACACGCACAGACACACGCACACAGTAACACGTACAGACACACGCACAGACACACGCACACACGCACACGCACAGACACACGCACACACACACACGCACAGACACACGCACAGACACACACACACGCACAGACACACACACACACAGACACACAGACCAGACACACACACACACGCACACAGTAACACGTACAGACACACGCACAGACACACGCACACACGCACAGACACACGCACAGACACACGCACAGACACACAGACACAGACACACAGACCAGACACACACACAGAAAGACCCCCCCACCCACATCACGTGGGGCGGCACCGTGTGACAAGAGGTGACCAGGACCGGCCAGCACCACGCCCCTGGGGCCGACGCCGCCACCTCCGCTCACCGCCACTGGACGTGCAGCGCGTAGCGATCTCCCACAGCACCAGGCCCAGCGCGTAGACGTCGATGTGAAGGAAGGCGTCGGACTGCAAGCAGATGGCGCCCTCCAGCAGCTCGGGGGCCATGTAGCGGAGAGTGCCGACCTGCGGCGGGGTGCAACGGCGGCGGCGTCACGCTCGGCACGATGCTCTCCAGCTGATCGTTGGTTTTTAAATCCTTTATATTAAGTTCGCTTGCTTGCGTGCTTGCTTGCGCGCTTACGACCGTGCAAACCTTTCGGTCGTTTTTTAACCCACTTCGCGTGATCCAATCGAGCTGACATTTTGCACACAGACTCGTTGTGCGAGACAATTAATGTTCGTGAAAATTTTTTTCCAAAATTTTACACTGTTTAGGGAAAACAAATAAAAAATTTAATTACCAATTGTTTAATACTGCAGACAATCATCTGACCCATAGGTGGCAGCCATCTCAAGCCAGAGGACGAGAGGACTCTAGCCGCCACGCATATAAAGGATTTATAGTGAAAAACTTTGTTTTTACGGGTTATATTTACCCTTCTATCTGGCGATGAAACTGACACCATAGACCACAATACCTGCGGTCATAATGCAAAAAAAACCACAACTCTGATAATGTATGCACTGTCCTTGAAGTTGATTGGTCCACACCCGAGACAGCTTTCCTTAGAGCCTAGTCTCACATGGTGTTGGACCAGATGACGCCAAAAGGTGCACAACTCAAAGACAATGCACCATCAGAGTATGAGAGCTCGGGGTAAGCATTTACACCATTGGAACCTCATTTGCCAGTAAAAAATATAATTGTTTTTTTCACCCTTCTGTCTGGCAACAAAACTAACACCTTTTTTTAAGAGGAGTCATGTTTGCATAGACCGCAATACCTGCAGTCATAATGCAAACAAAAAACACAACTCTGATGATGATATGCACTGTCCTTGAAGTTTATTGGTCCACACCCGAGACAGCTTTCCAGAGAGCCTAGTCTTGTTGCACAGATAAAAGGGTAAAAAAAAAACAACTATCAAATTTTTTTTTCTGGCAAACGAGGTTCTATCGGCACCCTCCCGCCTCTTGGCGTCTCCGCCTCTTGGCCCCGGCGTCGGTGTTTACCCGCGGGATGTCGACGGGCGGGCAATCCGGCTGGAGTTTGAGCGCCAGGCCAAAGTCGGCGACGACGGCCGACAGGTCGCTCCTCAGCAGCACGTTCTTACTCTTCAAGTCGCTGCGGGAGAGTCGGGGGGGGGGGGGGCGGGGGGGGCACGGTGACGCGTTCAAGCGGTCGAAGGGTGAGAGGGGGCTGCGTGAGGCGCAAGCGGAGTCCAGAGGTCGCAAACGGGTTTTGATTCCTTACCCGTAACCGTAACCGGCCGCACCAAGGTCGCAAATGTGTACCCGTACCCACGGGTAGGCCGTGAGTCACTGGTGAGTAACCGTTTGTCACTCATTTCGGGTAGGGTACGGGTAGGGAACGGCTACCCGTACCCGGCCGGGTACGGGTAGCCGTTCCCTACCCGTACCCTACCCGGCCACACTAGGGTCGCAAATGGGTACCCATTCCCTACCCGTACCCTACCCGAAATGAGTGACAAACAGTTACTCACCAGTGACTCACGGCCTACCCGTACCCGGCCGCACCAGGGTCGCAAACGGCTACCCGTACCCGGCTGGGTACGGGTAGCCGGGTATCGGGTAGGGTACGGGTATGGGGTAGGGTACGGGTATCGGGTAGGGTACGGGTATCGGGTAGGGTACGGGTATCGGGTAGGGTACGGGTATCGGGTAGGGTGCGGGTATCGGGTACCCGGTTGCGACCTCTGGCGGAGTCCGAACCCGAGGTCGGCAGGGGCCCCCCACCCACTCCGCCACCCGCACCGCCGCCACCCCCGGTGATCCGTGGGCGGCCTGCTAGCGACGTACCGGTGGGCGATGGCCGGCTTGCCTCCGTGCACGTGACGGTGGAGGTGGGCGAGGCCGCGTGCCAACGTCTCGCCCACGTGGCAGAGCTCGTGCCACGACAGCGTGGAGCGCTTGAGGTGGTCGCACAGCGAGCCCTGCGGCGGTGAGAGGGGAGCAGCGGCAGTGGTGGTGGTGGTGGTAGTGGTAATGGTGGTAGTGGTGGTGGTGATAGTAGTGGTGGTAGTCGTGGTAGTGGTGGTGGTAGTCGTGGTGATGATGGTGGTAGTGGTGGTGGTGATAGTAGTGGTGGTAGTCGTGGTAGTGGTGATGGTAGTCGTG
>NW_026891210.1:0-5000 GCF_015708825.2 Lethenteron reissneri | reverse complement strand
CTGTGTGAGTAGTCTGTGGGTCTCTACTGTGTGAGTAGTCTGTGGGTCTCTACTGTGTGAGTAGTCTGTGGGTCTCTACTGTGTGTGTAGTCTGTGGGTCTCTACTGTGTGAGTAGTCTGTGGGTCTCTACTGTGTGAGTAGTCTGTGGGTCTCTACTGTGTGAGTAGTCTGTGGGTCTCTACTGTGTGAGTAGTCTGTGGGTCTCTACTGTGTGAGTAGTCTGTGGGTCTCTGTGTGAGTAGTCTATGGGTCTCTGTGTGAGTAGTCTGTGGGTCTACTGTGTGAGTAGTCTGTGGGTCTCTGTGTGAGTAGTCTGTGGGTCTCTACTGTGTGAGTAGTCTGTGGGTCTCTACTGTGTGAGTAGTCTGTGGGTCTCTACTGTGTGAGTAGTCTGTGGGTCTACTGTGTGAGTAGTCTGTGGGTCTCTACTGTGTGAGTAGTCTGTGGGTCTCTACTGTGTGAGTAGTCTGTGGGTCTCTACTGTGTGAGTAGTCTGGGTCTCTACTGTGTGAGTAGTCTGTGGGTCTCTACTGTGTGAGTAGTGTGGGTCTCTACTGTGTGAGTAGTCTGTGGGTCTCTACTGTGTGTAGTCTGTGGGTCTCTACTGTGTGAGTAGTCTGTGGGTCTCTACTGTGTGAGTAGTCTGTGGGTCTACTGTGTGAGTAGTCTGTGGGTCTCTGTGTGAGTAGTCTGGGGTCTACTGTGTGAGTAGTCTGTGGGTCTACTGTGTGAGTAGTCTGTGGGTCTCTACTGTGTGAGTAGTCTATGGGTCTCTACTGTGTGAGTATGTGGGTCTCTACTGTGTGTGAGTAGTCTGTGGGTCTACTGTGTGAGTAGTCTGTGGGTCTCTACTGTGTGAGTAGTCTGTGGGTCTCTACTGTGTGAGTAGTCTGTGGGTCTCTACTGTGTGAGTAGTCTGTGGGTCTTACTGTGTGAGTAGTCTGTGGGTCTCTACTGTGTGAGTAGTCTGTGGGTCTCTACTGTGTGAGTAGTATGGGTCTCTACTGTGTGAGTAGTCTGGGGTCTCTACTGTGTGAGTAGTCTGTGGGTCTCTATGTGAGTAGTCTGTGGGTCTCTACTGTGTGAGTAGTCTGTGGGTCTCTACTGTGTGAGTAGTCTGTGGGTCTCTACTGTGTGAGTAGTCTGTGGGTCTCTACTGTGTGAGTAGTCTGTGGGTCTCTACTGTGTGAGTAGTCTGTGGGTCTACTGTGTGAGTAGTCTGTGGTGTGGGTCTCTGTGTGAGTAGTCTATGGGTCTCTGTGTGAGTAGTCTGTGGGTCTCTGTGTGAGTAGTCTGTGGGTCTACTGTGTGAGTAGTCTGTGGGTCTCTACTGTGTGAGTAGTCTTGGGTCTACTGTGTGAGTAGTCTGTGGGTCTCCTACTGTGTGGAGTAGTCTGATGGGTCTCTCTGTGTGAGTAGGTCTATGGGTCTACTGTGTGAGTAGTCTGTGGGTCTCTTCACTGTGGAGTAGTCTATGGGTCTCTAATGTTGTGAGTGTCTGGTGTCTCTACTTTTGTGAGGTAGTCTGTGGGTCTTCTACTGTGTGATTTAGTCTTGGGTACTCTACGTGGGTGTAGTCTGTGGGTCTCTACTGTGTGAGTAGTCTTGGGTCTATACTGTGTGAGTAGTCTGTTGGGTCTCTGTGTGATAGTCTATGTGGTCCGGTGAGTTAGTCTCGGTGGTCTCTGTGGGAGAGTAAGTATATGGGTCTCTGTGTGAGTAGTCGTGGGTCTCTACTGTGAGAGTCTATGGGCTCTACTGCTGTGAGTAGTCTGTTGGGCTATACTGTAGTGAGTAGTCTGTGGGTCTCTACGGTGAGTAGTCTATGGGTCTTACTGTGTGAGTGTCTGTGGGTCTCTATGTGTGAGTAGTCTGTGGGTCTCTACTGTGAGTAGTCTGTGGGTCTCTACTGTGTGAGTAGTCTATGGGTCTCTACTGTGTGAGTAGTCTGTGGGTCTCTACTGTGTGAGTAGTCTGTGGGTCTTACTGTGTGAGTAGTCTGTGGGTCTCTGTGTGAGTAGTCTGGGTCTCTACTGTGTGAGTAGTCTGTGGGTCTCTACTGTGTGAGTAGTCTATGGGTCTACTGTGTGAGTAGTCTGTGGGTCTCTACTGTGTGAGTCTGGGTCTCTACTGTGTGAGTAGTCTATGGGTCTTACTGTGTGAGTAGTCTATGGGTCTCTACTGTGTGAGTAGTCTATGGGTCTACTGTGTGAGTAGTCTGGGTCTCTACTGTGTGAGTAGTCTGTGGGTCTACTGTGTGAGTAGTCTGGGTCTCTATGTGAGTAGTCTGTGGGTCTCTACTGTGTGAGTAGTCTGTGGGTCTCTGTGTGAGTAGTCTATGGGTCTTACTGTGTGAGTAGTCTATGGGTCTCTACGTGTGAGTAGTATGGGTCTCTGTGTGAGTAGTCTATGGGTCTCTGTGTGAGTCTGGGTCTCTGTGTGAGTAGTCTATGGGTCTCTGTGTGAGTAGTCTATGGGTCTCTGTGTGAGTAGTCTATGGGTCTCTCTGTGTGAGTAGTCTATGGGTCTCTCTGTGTGAGTAGTCTGTGGGTCTCTACTGTGTGAGTAGTCTATGGGTCTCTACTGTGTGAGTAGTCTGTGGTCTCTACGTGTGAGTAGTCTGTGGGTCTCTACTGTGTGAGTAGTCTGTGGGTCTCTGTGTGAGTAGTCTATGGGTCTCTGTGTGAGTAGTCTGTGGGTCTCTACTGTGTGAGTAGTCTATGGGTCTCTCTGTGTGAGAGTCTATGGGTCTCTACTGTGTGAGTAGTCTGTGGGTCTCTCTGTGTGAGTAGTCTATGGGTCTCTCTGTGTGAGTAGTCTGTGGGTCTCTACTGTGTGAGTAGTCTGTGGGTCTCTTGTGTGAGTAGTCTGGGTCTCTGTGTGAGTAGTCTATGGGTCTCTACTGTGTGAGTAGTCTGTGGGTCTCTTGTGTGAGTAGTCTGGGTCTCTCTGTGTGAGTAGTCTATGGGTCTCTACTGTGTGAGTAGTCTGTGGGTCTCTACTGTGTGAGTAGTCTGTGGGTCTCTACTGTGTGAGTAGTCTATGGGTCTCAGTGTGAGTAGTCTGTGGGTCTCTGTGTGAGTAGTCTGTGGGTCTCTCGTGTGAGTAGTCTGTGGGTCTCTACTGTGTGAGTAGTCTGTGGGTCTACTGTGTGAGTAGTCTGTGGGTCTCTGTGTGAGTAGTCTGGGTCTCTACTGTGTGAGTAGTCTGTGGGTCTCTGTGTGAGTAGTCTGGGTCTCTCTGTGTGAGTAGTCTGTGGGTCTACTGTGTGAGTAGTCTGTGGGTCTCTGTGTGAGTAGTCTGTGGGTCTCTACTGTGTGAGTAGTCTATGGGTCTCTACTGTGTGAGTAGTCTGTGGGTCCTCTGTGTGAGTAGTCTGGGTCTCTCTGTGTGAGTAGTCTGTGGGTCTCTTGTGTGAGTAGTCTGTGGTCTCTGTGTGAGTAGTCTGTGGGTCTCTGTGTGAGTAGTCTGTGGGTCTCTACTGTGTGAGTAGTCTGTGGGTCTCTGTGTGAGTAGTCTATGGGTCTCTGTGTGAGTAGTCTGTGGGTCTACTGTGTGAGTAGTCTGGGTCTCTACTGTGTGAGTAGTCTGGGTCTACTGTGTGAGTAGTCTATGGGTCTCTACTGTGTGAGTAGTCTGTGGGTCTCTACTGTGTGAGTAGTCTGTGGGTCTACTGTGTGAGTAGTCTTGGGTCTCTGTGTGAGTAGTGTATGGGTCTCTACTGTGTGAGTAGTCTATGGGTCTCTGTGTGAGTAGTCTGGGTCTCCTGTGTGAGTAGTCTATGGGTCTACTGTGTGAGTAGTCTATGGGTCTCTACTGTGTGAGTAGTCTGTGGGTCTCTGTGTGAGTAGTCGTGGGTCTCTGTGTGAGTAGTCTGTGGGTCTTCTGTGTGAGTAGTCTATGGGTCTCTGTGTGAGTAGTCTGTGGGTCTCTACTGTGTGAGTAGTCTATGGGTCTCTCTGTGTGAGTAGTCTTGGGTCTCTCTGTGTGAGTAGTCTGTGGGTCTCTACTGTGTGAGTAGTCTGTGGGTCTCTGTGTGAGTAGTCTATGGGTCTCTGTGTGAGTAGTCTATGGGTCTCTACTGTGTGAGTAGTCTATGGGTCTCTACTGTGTGAGTAGTCTGTGGGTCTCTACTGTGTGAGTAGTCTATGGGTCTCTACTGTGTGAGTAGTCTGTGGGTCTCTACTGTGTGAGTAGTCTATGGGTCTTCTGTGTGAGTAGTCTGTGGGTCTCTACTGTGTGAGTAGTCTGTGGGTCTCTGTGTGAGTAGTCTGTGGGTCTACTGTGTGAGTAGTCTGTGGGTCTACTGTGTGAGTAGTCTATGGGTCTCTACTGTGTGAGTAGTCTGTGGGTCTCTACTGTGTGAGTAGTCTGTGGGTCTACTGTGTGAGTAGTCTGTGGGTCTACTGTGTGAGTAGTCTGGGTCTCTGTGTGAGTAGTCTGTGGGTCTCTACTGTGTGAGTAGTCTGGGTCTCTACTGTGTGAGTAGTCTGTGGGTCTCTACTGTGTGAGTAGTCTATGGGTCTACTGTGTGAGTAGTCTGTGGGTCTACTGTGTGAGTAGTCTATGGGTCTCTGTGTGAGTAGTCTGGGTCTTCTGTGTGAGTAGTCTATGGGTCTCTACTGTGTGAGTAGTCTGTGGGTCTCTCTGTGTGAGTAGTCTATGGGTCTCTGTGTGAGTAGTCTGTGGGTCTCTACTGTGTGAGTAGTCTATGGGTCTACTGTGTGAGTAGTCTATGGGTCTCTACTGTGAGTAGTCTATGGGTCTCTCTGTGTGAGTAGTCTGTGGGTCTTACTGTGTGAGTAGTCTATGGGTCTCTACTGTGTGAGTAGTCTGTGGGTCTCTACTGTGTGAGTAGTCATGGGTCTACTGTGTGAGTAGTCTGTGGGTCTCTACTGTGTGAGTAGTCTATGGGGTCTCTGTGTGAGTAGTCTGTGGTCTATGTGTGAGTAGTCTATGGGTCTATGTGAGTAGTCTGTGGGTCTCTACTGTGTGAGTA
>NW_026891209.1:0-65846 GCF_015708825.2 Lethenteron reissneri | reverse complement strand
GCTGGCGCCGTCATGAGCCCCTCAGCCACCAGGCTGAGGCACGGCGACCACCCAACGTGTTCACCACCCTTCACTCCCAGACTGACCAGATGGCTTCCTGTCTCCCTGCTATAACTTCTCCCCCACGTGACCCTGACTCCTCCCTCTCGGATCGTCATATCCGCCCCGCCCATTTACGCCCCGCATTACATTAATAACAGTTATAGTGTAATACAATGTACAAATAACATATAGTATCGTAATTGTATAGTAAACATATAGCAGGCATATAGCATGTGTGCTACACATTAGGGTGGGTTAGAATAATACATAGTGTTATATTAAAATGTGGTTTATAGCAATTACAGTATATAATTTAATGTTGGGTTTATCTATGGCAGTATATAGTACGGTGTATGCTCGTGTGATGTAAGAGAATAAAGTTTAGATGGAAGCATATTATATAATTTTTACGACGTAGAATTGTAATGTATTACTTGCTGTTAGTAAACTCAGCTTATTGTAGAGTATAATAAATATACTGATGATGCTATGCAGTTATACTTCAGTTTTTTATGTAGTTTATACTTTAGTTTTCTACGTGGTTGTTCAGTAACTGCGCTACATACTATTAACATTCCTTTCCTTTGTTAATGCTACTCCCTGCACCCTCCCTTGGTGCTGCTGATCCTGCATAATTGCATGGGCATAATATGACTTTGAAACCCCCCGCCCACCTCCTACACATTCCCATGAATATGCTAAATTCCTCTTGATATGCACATTCTTTTGTTAAGGCGCTCCTCTTCCACCTCCTACCCAGCTTATATATAAGCTCCTCGCTGGCAGTGTCTCATTCTTCACCTGAAGACGGCTGCTTGCGTTGTAGCCGAAACGTCGTGAGAATTATTTTATTATGTTTTTATTTTATTTTATTACTTCCCTTCTACGTGACTTTACCGAAAGAACCAAGAAGATGAATCCCTGCAGTCACGAAAGCTTTAAATCCTTGGAGAGCTCTTTGCTCTTGGCCATGGTGGAGCGTTTGGAATCTGATTGATTGCTTCTGTGAACAGGTGTCTTTTATATAGCTAACAAGCTGAGATTAGGAGCACTCCATTTAAGAGTGTGCTCCTAATCTCAGCTCGTTACCTGTATAAAAGACACCTGGGAGCCAGAAATCTTTCTGATTGAGAGGGGGTCAAATACTTATTTCCCTCATTAAAATGCAAATCAATTTTATAACATTTTTCCCTGGATTTTTGTTGTTATTCTGTCTCTCACTGTTCAAATAAACCTACCTTTAATATTATAGACTGATCATTTCTTTGTCAGTGGCGAACGTACAAAATCAGCAGGGGATCAAATACTTTTTTCCCTCACTGTATGTTAACCACACTGTGTGTGTACACCTATGTTAACCACATTGTCTCAACGTGCATGTGTACTGGGTTTTAATTAAAATTAGTTTTCTTGATGGAGTAATTTCTGCCCCTTTATATTTTTCAACGCTTTCACTTCACGTGATATGCCTCTGTTTGTCGTGGTCAACATCTTGTAACAACATGTTTAGTCTACTTCCTGTTGTCCCAATCCACGAGACTGTGTGCTCACTGTGACAACGTACTGCCCGCACACCAATCAGGCGCCACGTGCCTCAGGCTCACCTGCGTCGTGTGCGTGCATCACTCGAAATAAAAAACACCTAATTGATAAAGCAATCAATAAAAATCGGCGTCAATCACTTAAGCGTCTCTTTAAAAGCGTGGACGTCTTGTTAATTAAATATCTATTTTCCCGCCGGGAATCGAGAACACCGCGGCCCATGAGCTCTGGAATCGCGTCGCCCACGAAGCTTCTGAACACGCGGTGAGCGCCGAGCGCGTGTCGCGCAACTCAAACTTGTTGTTTTATTATTCAACTTCATTCGTTCCTCTCTCTCTCTGTGTGTGTGGCGCGCACAAGGCTCGTGGTCGAAACGTCGTTTACTTCCACGTTGTCCGCTCGACTTCTTAAAAAAAATGTTACAATTTTTTTAAATAAAAAAGACATTTGTATAAAAAAAATTTTTTTAAGGAGTTTCTTTTAGTGGGTTTACCTATACAATGCATGGGTCTCCTTGCATATCTAGATTATATTTATTGGTTCAACAACAACAACGAGAACACCGCTGCCGGGTGACTACCGAACACGAGGTCTGACCCTGCGTAGTAAAGTGTTGTGTGTTGCTAAATTGGTTATGTGCCTACAAAGTGTGTTTTAATGAATAGTATTATTCCACACAAACTTTGCGTTTGTGAGCAGGACTTTACGTGAAGGGGTGACACACATGCACGTCACGTTTTTTTATTTAAAATAGTTAAATTTATCAATGTCCTGGGTCCCAAGCAACGTTTGTGAGGAGATTTTATTTTAATTTATTTGTAAAAAAAATATTTATTTATTTCTACCTACGTGACTTTACCGAAAAAACCTCAGAGTATGAATCCTTGCAGTCACGAAAGCTTCAAATTTAGAATTTGTTGAGATTAACAATAGCCACTTTCTCTACTTTTGAGACATAAGCTATTAGATAATAAAACTGTACTACTAAGGGACAATGTTGTTGTTACACTGTTATTAATGGAGTGGATTATTCACTTCGCGTTTGTGTCCTGGGTCACACAAGCAACGTTTGTGTGGAGTATTAAGAGCCCACTTTCTCTACTTTTGAGGCACTAGCTATTAGGTAATAACACTTCACTACACAGGGACAACAATAAAACATGTTTTTGTTACACACTGAATTATCTACTTAATCGAGGAAATCTCTAAAGCTTTCGTGACTGCAGGGACTTATCTTCTTGGTTCTTTCGGTAAAGTCACGTAGAAGGGCTCGTTTTTTGTCTGAAATCCTACGGCCTTTCACTGGAAAACCACCTCTGCGGTACTAAACTCTACTGACCTGGTATTGACAATCAAGGGGATTTCCCTGTCCCCAGACGACCTGCTTGTCAGTTTTGATGTGGTTTCCTTATTCACCAAAGTTCCTGTACCTGACACCATCGCAATCATTGAAGACTTGGTTCATCAAGGACTGAATACTGAGGTACCCCCCTGGTGAGACACTGCTTAACCAATACATATTTTACCTGGAATGGAACTTTCTACAAACAAACTGAGGGTACCCCAATGGGCTCCCCCCTATCTCCGGTTGTAGCCAACGTTTTCATGGAGAAATTTGAGACCGACGCCATCCAGACTGCCACTCTACACCCGACCTTATGGAAGAGGTACGTAGATGACACTTTTGTCATCTGGCCACATGGCCGGCCTGTTCTAGACCAATTCCTCGACCACATCAATTCCATACACCCAGCCATCAGATTCACCATGGAAGTCGAAAAAGATGGCAAGCTACCCTTTTTGGATGTCCTAATTAAAAGGAGACCTGAGGGTTCAATGAGCCACTCTGTCTACAGGAAAGCCACCCACACGGATGCTTACCTAAAACCGGATTCCCACCACCATCCATCCCAGAAGAACTCCCTCATCAAGACTCTATACCATAGAGCCCAATGCATCTCCGACCAGGAACACATTGCCAGTGAACTCAAACACGTACGCCAAGCTCTTAAGGCTAATGGTTACTCCGACTACACAATCCGCAAGGCCATCACTCCAACCATCAAGAAAGATCCTGTTGAGGAGCCTATCAAACCATCACCTTACCCTACATTGCTGGGGTCACAAAAAAGATCTCCAAAATCCTGATTAAACACAAGATCCAGGTCCGATTCAACACAGTACATAAAATCCGTGATCTGGTCCCGTCTGTAAAAGACATGGTTCCAGATATACAGTACCCTGGCGTCTACAAACTAAGTTGCCTCTGTGGTAGCAGTTACATTGGAGAAACCAAACGACATGTCTCGGATCGTATCCGTGAACATAAAGCAGACCTGAAACACGGTAAGACAAACACCTCAGCCGTGGCAGATCACTGTTACAATATCAGTGGGCTCACATGACATTGACTTCTCCAAGACGGAGGTTCTCTGCAAGCCATCTGGCTACCATGAGAGATTCGTTCATGAGGCGATCCACATATATAAACACGGAGACATTAATAACAGTTATATGCTTAATACAATGTACAAAGTAACATATAGTATCGTAATTGTATAGTAAACATATAGCAGCATATAGCAGTGTGATACACATTAGGGTGGGTAGAATAATACATAGTGTTATATTAAAATGTGGTTTATAGCAATACAGTATATAATTTAATGTTGGGTTTATCTATGGCAGTATATAGTACGGTGTATGCTCGTGTGATGTAAGAGAATAAAGTTTAGATGGAAGCATATTATATAATTTTTACGACGTAGAATTGTAATGTATTACTTGCTGTTAGTAAACTCAGCTTATTGTAGAGTATAATAAATATACTGATGATGCTATGCAGTTTATACTTCAGTTTTTTATGTAGTTTATACTTTAGTTTTCTACGTGGTTGTTCAGTAACTGCAGCTACATACTATTAACATTCCTTTCCTTTGTTAATGCTACTCCCTGCACCCTCCCTTGGTGCTGCTGATCCTGCATAATGCATGGGCATAATATGACTTTGAAACCCCCCGCCCACCTCCTACACATTTCCCATGAATATGCTAAATTCCTCTTGATATGCACATTCTTTTGTTAAGGCGCTCCTCTTCCACCTCCTACCCAGCTTATATATAAGCTCCTCGCTTGGCAGTGTCTCATTCTTCACCTGAAGACGGCTGCTTGCGTTGTAGCCGAAACGTCGTGAGAATTATTTTATTATGTTTTTATTTATTTTATTACTTCCCTTCTACGTGACTTTACCGAAAGAACCAAGAAGATGAATCCCTGCAGTCACGAAAGCTTTAAATCCTTGGAGAGCTCTTTGCTCTTGGCCATGGTGGAGCGTTTGGAATCTGATTGATTGCTTCTGTGAACAGGTGTCTTTTATATAGCTAACAAGCTGAGATTAGGAGCACTCCATTTAAGAGTGTGCTCCTAATCTCAGCTCGTTACCTGTATAAAAGACACCTGGGAGCCAGAAATCTTTCTGATTGAGAGGGGGTCAAATACTTATTTCCCTCATTAAAATGCAAATCAATTTATAACATTTTTCCCTGGATTTTTGTTGTTATTCTGTCTCTCACTGTTCAAATAAACCTACCTTTAATATTATAGACTGATCATTTCTTTGTCAGTGGGCGAACGTACAAAATCAGCAGGGGATCAAATACTTTTTTCCCTCACTGTATGTTAACCACACTGTGTGTGTACACCTATGTTAACCACATTGTCTCAACGTTGCATGTGTACTGGGTTTTAATTAAAAATTAGTTTTCTTGATGGAGTAATTTCTGCCCCTTTATATTTTTCAACGCTTTCACTTCACGTGATATGCCTCTGTTTGTCGTGGTCAACATCTTGTAACAACATGTTTAGTCTACTTCCTGTTGTCCAATCCACGAGACTGTGTGCTCACTGTGACAACGTACTGCCCGCACACCAATCAGGTGCCACGTGCCTCAGGCTCACCTGCGTCGTGTGCGTGCATCACTCTAAATAAAAAACACCTAATTGATAAAGCAATCAATAAAAATCGGCGTCAATCACTTAAGCGTCTCTTTAAAAGCGTGGACGTCTTGTTAATTAAATATCTATTTGCCCGCCGGGAATCGAGAACGCCGCGGCCCCTGAGCTCTGGAATCGCGTCGCCCACGAAGCTTCTGAACACGCGGTGAGCGCCGAGCGCGTGTCGCGCAACTCAAACTTGTTGTTTTATTATTCAACTTCATTCGTCCCCCTCTCTCTCTGTGTGTGTGGCGCGCTCAAGGCTCGTGGTCGAAACGTCGTTTACTTCCACGTTGTCCGCTCGACTTCTTTTAAAAAATGTTACAATTTTTTAAAATAAAAAATAAATTTGTATTAACTTTTTTTTTTTAAGGAGTTTCTTTTAGTGGGTTTACCTATACAATGCATGGGTCTCCTTGCATATCTAGATTATATTTATTAGTTCAACAACAACAACGAGAACACCGCTGCCGGGTGACTACCTAACACGAGGTCTGACCCTGCGTAGTAAAGTGTGTGTTGCTAAATTGGTTATGGCTACAAAGTATGTTTAATGGATAGTATTATTCCACACAAACTTTGCGTTTGTGAGCAGGACTTTACGTGAAGGGATGACACACATGCACGCCACGTTTTTTTATTTAAAATAGTTAAATTTATCAATGTCCTGGGTCACAAGCAACGTTTGTGAGGAGATTTTATTTTAATTTATTTGTAAAAAAAATATTTATTTATTTCTACCTACGTGACTTTACCGAAAAAACCTCAGAGTATGAATCCTTGCAGTCACGAATCACGAAAGCTTCAAATCTAGAATTTGTGGAGAACAACAATAGCCACTTTCTCTACTTTTGAGACGTAAGCTATTAGATAATAAAACTTTACTACTAAGGGACAATGTTGTTGTTACACTGTTATTAATGGAGTGGATTATTCACTTCGCGTTTGTGTCCTGGGTCACACAAGCAACGTTTGTGTGGAGTATTAAGAGCCCACTTTCTCTACTTTTGAGGCACTAGCTATTAGGTAATAACACTTCACTACACAGGGACAACAATAAAACATGTTTTTGTTACACACTGAATTATCTACTTAATCGAGGAAATCTCTAAAGCTTTCGTGACTGCAGGGACTTATCTTCTTGGTTCTTTCGGTAAAGTCACGTAGAAGGGCTCGTTTTTTGTCTGAAATCCTACGGCCTTTCACTGGAAAAACCACCTCTGCGGTACTAAACTCTACTGACCTGGTATTGACAATCAAGGGGATTTCCCTGTCCCCAGACGACCTGCTTGTCAGTTTTGATGTGGTTTCCTTATTCACCAAAGTTCCTGTACCTGACACCATCGCAATCATTGAAGACTTGGTTCATCAAGGACTGAATACTGAGGTACCCCCCCCTGGTGAGACACTGCTTAACCAATACATATTTCACCTGGAATGGAACTTTCTACAAACAGAGGGTACCCCAATGGGCTCCCCCCTATCTCCGGTTGTAGCCAACGTTTTCATGGAGAAATTTGAGACCGACGCCATCCAGACTGCCACTCTACACCCGACCTTATGGAAGAGGTACGTAGATGACACTTTTGTCATCTGGCCACATGGCCGGCCTGTTCTAGACCAATTCCTCGACCACATCAATTCCATACACCCAGCCATCAGATTCACCATGGAAGTCGAAAAAGATGGCAAGCTACCCTTTTTGGATGTCCTAATTAAAAGGAGACCTGATGGTTCAATGAGCCACTCTGTCTACAGGAAAGCCACCCACACGGATGCTTACCTAAAACCGGATTCCCACCACCATCCATCCCAGAAGAACTCCCTCATCAAGACTCTATACCAGGGGTCCTCAAACTACGGCCCGCGGGCCACATGCGGCCCGCCGAGGACATTTATCCGGCCCGCCGGGTGTTTTTGCCGCCGCTGCCTGTCTGTTACTTTTTTTCTGCATGAGAAGGACGGTCATTGGTGGAAGAGGGAGAGGGGGCGGAGTTCCCCCCAATCAGACTACATTGATGGGCAGTGCAGTCTGTATGTCTCTGTGTGGGCAAAGTTATTGCTGGTATATTGTTTTTGTAGCGCTGTATATATTGGTATTTTACTAATAGCAATTTTGACTCCCTAGGAAACAATGATGTCAAGAAAGAGAAAAATTGACTCGGAGTGTAGGATATTCAAAGAACAGTGGACTTATGATTACTTTTTCATGCAGTACAAGGAAAGAGCTGTGTGACTATGCCAGAATATAGTGTCTGTGTTCAAAGAATACAATTTACGTCAACACTATAAAACTCAACATAAAGATAAATTTGCTTGTTTGGTCGGAGAAGTGAGAAAAGATAAAATATTAAAACTGAAAAATACATTAACAACTCAGCGAAATAGTTTTGTGAAGCAGAAGCAGCTAAATATTTCATCACTGCGAGCAAGTTTTCAAGTTTCCAAGCTAATAGCATGCACTGGCAGACCATTCGTGGAGGGAGAATTTGTTAAAGAAAGCCTTCTTTCTGTTGCCAAAGAGATGTGTCCAGAGAAGGCCGATTTATTTAGTACAGTGAGTCTTTTAGGACCTACAATTACACGGAGGATTGAAGAAATGGGAGACAATTTGCATCAGCATTTGCAAAACTCCACAAAAAAACTTTCCTATTTTTCCTTGGCACTCGACGAAAGCAATGATGTTCGTGATTCTGCACAACTTCAAATTTTTATTCGTGCGACGAATGACTATTTCGAAGTCACAGAAGAGCTTGCTGCACTGCAAAGCATCAAAGGAACAACTACAGGAGAGGATATCTTTCGATTTAAAGCTTTCGTGACTGCAGGGATTCATCTTCTTGGTTCTTTCGGTAAAGTCACATAGAAGGGAAGTAATAAAATAATTCTCACGACGTTTCGGCCACAACGCAAGCAGCCGTCCTCAGGTGAAAACCAGGTCTGTTGGGGAGACAGCGTCTGAATGAAACAGCACACGAGCTTGGAGCATATATAAGCTGGGTTGGAAGCGGGGGAAAGAGCGCCTTGACAAAATAATTTCAATATCAAGAGGAATTTAGCATATTTATGGGAAATGCAGGAATGTGATTAGTACTACATATGCCCGTGATGCATATGTAGTACTAATAACATTCCTGCATGTCCCATAAATATGCTAAATTCCTCTTGATATGCAAATTATTTGTCAAGGCGCTCTTTCCCCCGTTTCCAACCCAGCTTATATATGCTCCAAGCTCGTGTGCTGTTTCATTCAGACGCTGTCTCGCCGACAGACCTGGTTTTCACCTGAGGACGGCTGCTTGCGTTGTGGCCGAAACGTCGTGAGAATTATTTTATTATGTTTTATTTTTATTATTTTATTACTTCCCTTCTACGTGACTTTACCGATAGAACCAAGAAGAGATGATATCTATGAAAAGGTTTGCCAAACTGTGAATGGTTTGGAGCTGAACTGGGCTAAACTAGCCAGTGTGACAACTGATGGTGCTCCTAGTATGGTGGGTCTAAGAAAGGAGTAATTGCTCGCATTAACCAAGAGATGGACAAACATAACCATTCTCATCCAATAGCCATACACTGCCTCATCCACCAACAAGCGCTGTGTAGTAAATCACTGAAGTGGGACTCGGTTATGAAATTTGTGGTATCTTGTGTTAACTTCATTAGAGCTCATGCACTAAACCACAGACAATTTCAGGCATTTCTGTCTGAGCTAAATGTTGACTATGAAGATGTTCTGTATCACACAGAAGTCCGTTGGCTGAGTCGAGGGAGAGTTTTGAAACGTTTCTATGACTTCCACAGATTACAGCTTTTCTGCTTTAAAAAAACAAAGAAGTACCAGAGCTCAATGATGCAGAATGGAAATGGCACCTTGCCTTTCTGACAGATGTAACAGAGCTACTCAACAGTTTCAATGTGCAACTTCAAGGAAAGGGGAAGCTCATCTGTGATATGCAATCACATGGCAAAGCATTTGAAGTAAAATTAGGCCTCCTCATCAAACAAGTGAAGGAGGAAAACTTCTGCCATCTCCCCACAACTCAAAATCTGTTAGCGGAAAAACCATTGGTTGCATTCCCAAACAAAACGTGTGGATTCACTGGAAAAATTGCAAAAGGAGTTCCAATTTGGATTTAAAGAGCTCCATCTCCATGAACAGGACATACAGCTTTTCCATAACCCATTTTCTATTGACATTGAAAATGTGGATAGAATTTACCAAATGGAACTGGCTGAACTGCAGAATTGTGACTCTCTGAAAGACGCATTCAAGTCAAGCAGCCTTCATAATTTCTATGCATCTCTCCCCTCTGAGACATATCCTCATCTCAGGAACCATGCACTCAAAATGGCAACCATCTTTGGCAGCACTTATGTCTGTGAACAGACTTTTTCCAGAATGAAACATTTGAAATCTCCAACCAGATCTAGACTAATGGATGCACACTTGCATCACTTGTTACGACTAGCAGTGACAAATATGGAACCGGACATTGACCATCTCATTAGCCAAAAGCAGGCCCATAGTTCCCATTGAAATACTGGCAAGTTTGTTGATTTAACTTTACTTGTTCTTCATTTTAAATATTGTATGTATTCCCATTTTGTTTCTTCACTTCAAAATAAGATATATGCAGTGTGCATAGGAATTTGTTCATAGTTTTTTTAACTATAGTCCGGCCCTCCAACGGTCTGAGGGACAGTGAACTGGCCCCCTGTTTAAAAAGTTTGAGGACCCCTGCTCTATACCATAGAGCCCAATGCATCTCCGACCAGGAACACATTGCCAGTGAACTCAAACACGTACGCCAAGCTCTTAAGGCTAATGGTTACTCCGACTACACAATCCGCAAGGCCATCACTCCAACCATCAAGAAAGATCCTGTTGAGGAGCCTATCAAAACCATCACCTTACCCTACATTGCTGGGGTCACAAAAAAGATCTCCAAAATCCTGATTAAACACAAGATCCAGGTCCGATTCAACACAGTACATAAAATCCGTGATCTGGTCCCGTCTGTAAAAGACGTGGTTCCAGATATACAGTACCCTGGCGTCTACAAACTAAGTTGCCTCTGTGGTAGCAGTTACATTGGAGAAACCAAACGACATGTCTCGGATCGTATCCGTGAACATAAAGCAGACCTGAAACACGGTAAGACAAACACCTCAGCCGTGGCAGATCACTGTTACAATATCAGTGGGCTCACATGACATTGACTTCTCCAAGACGGAGGTTCTCTGCAAGCCATCTGGCTACCATGAGAGATTCGTTCATGAGGCGATCCACATATATAAACACAGAGACAATTTCAACCGAGAAGATGGATTCTGGCTCGGCAATCATTGGAAGGACGTAATAAACCATTTCGGATCTTAACTGATTGTTGTTTACGGTGACTTTCAGACCGCAGTCCACTCACTGGCATTGACTGTATCTTGTGTGCTCCACAGGGAATGCATTATTTGCTCCGCTGCGGGTCTCCTGCTTCTACATACTATGAACATTCCCTCCCTTTGTTAATGCGACCCCCTCCCTTTGATGCTGCTAATCCTGCATAATGCATGGGTATAATATGACTTTGAAAACCCCAGCCCACCTTCTACGCATTTCCCATAAATATGCTAAATTTCTCTTGAAATGCAAATTCTTTTGTCAAGGCGCTCTTCCCCCCCCTCCAACCCAGCTTAAAAAGACGCTCTAAGCCTGGGGTTGTCATTCAGACTGTCTTCTCGACAGACCTGTTCTTCACCTGAGGACGGCTGCTTGCGTTGTGGCCGAAACGTCGTGAGAATTATTTTATTATGTTTTATTTTTATTATTTTATTACTTCCCTTCTACGTGACTTTACCGACAGAACCAAGAAGACGAGGAAATCTCGTTCGGCCCTTGCGCCCCCTGTTGACACGGGACCGGTACTGCAGGCCAAGAATATGGCATGGCGCCAAACGATGCCACCCACACATTCAATGCACGTTGTGGTTATAAGGTCGGTCGGCTACAGACATCAGCAGTTGGAGTTCATCACGACCACGGTGGCTAGGAGATGTTTACTTTCTCGCCCGGTATGCAAGCGGTCATGGGTTCGAGCCCGTGTACCAGGCGAGGAAGTTAACATCTCCCAGCCACCGTGATGATGATGATGAGTGAGACATGAAAACTCAAAATATGCAGACCATGCGAGGGTGTGAACATCGTCACCACCGCTCTGCTTCTCTTCTGCACAGTGTCGCTGGCCATGAGAACTCCGATGGGCTTCTCCCCGCTGCTGCTGGGACTCTGCGCCACGGCACAGCTGGGGGCAGTCGCCAGCGACTCTTGGTGGTAACCGCGAGACGCCGCCGCTGATTTCCTCTTCACTCTTCTTCTGCGATGGGCGCACAAGTGTCTAATATCTTGCACACACCCCCCCCCCCCCCCCCCCCCCCATACGGCTGTTTGTGTTTTGTTTAACACCGAGTAGCGGGCAGGGCTCTCGTGACCAATATCATCCACAGGAGTTTTTTTGGGGGGGGGTTACATCGCGTAAATGTATAAATGTTGTCATAAAAATATATCTAGCCACAGTGATGATGATAGAGACACACAGACTCCAAATATACAGCAGCAGCAGGCGTCAGGGTTGGGATCAAACCTACTACCTACTGCATACCAGGCGAGGTAGTCAACATCCCCTGGCCACCGTGACCCCCCTCCACCCCCTTCCCTCTGCAGGTCGCTGGCATTGTGGACACCCCGGGTCGACCCCTCCACGCATCCGCTGCTGTTGTGCAGCACGTCGCCGGGGCTGTCCCCCACACAGCGCCAAATATGCCAGAAGCAGCCGCACTTCATGAAGCTCGTGGCCGAGGGTGTCCAGCTGGCGATTGCCGAGTATCGGCACCAGTTCCAGGCCAAGCGGTCGAACTGGACCACGGAGAATGGGCTCGTCCCTATTCCTCGGTCGGGTAAGGAGATCGTCTCCCCGGGTCAGAGCCAGTGTCGAGCCTCTCCCGGCAAAGCGGGTTTCCCCTCGACGTTCAGCTACACACGGACGACCTGTCTACACGGCCTCATCGTCGGCTTCTAACTGCACAGCTGGCTGACTAATGCAGCGATGACGACGATGGGAGCCGTGCAGAGGATCGGACATGCGGCCGGAACACGGCGAGCGTAGCTAGGCCACGCCCCCTTCTAGAACCTTCCAGCAGGTTCCATGAGCTTCCCCACTGACCCACCTTCTACCTCTAGCCCAGACACGCCCCCTTCTAGAACCTTCCAGCAGGTTCCATGAGCTTCCCCACTGACCCACCTTCTACCTCTAGCCCAGACACGCCCCCTTCTAGGACCTTCCAGCAGGTTCCATGAGCTTCCCCACTGACCCACCTTCTACCTCTAGCCCAGACACGCCCCCTTCTAGAACCTTCCAGCAGGTTCCATGAGCTTCCCCACTGACCCACCTTCTACCTCTAGCCCAGACACGCCCCCTTCTAGAACCTTCCAGCAGGTTCCATGAGCTTCCCCACTGACCCACCTTCTACCTCTAGCCCAGACACGCCCCCTTCTAGAACCTTCCAGCAGGTTCCATGAGCTTCCCCACTGACCCACCTTCTACCTCTAGCCCAGACACGCCCCCTTCTAGAACCTTCCAGCAGGTTCCATGAGCTTCCCCACTGACCCACCTTCTACCTCTAGCCCAGACACGCCCCCTTCTAGAACCTTCCAGCAGGTTCCATGAGCTTCCCCACTGACCCACCTTCTACCTCTAGCCCAGACACGCCCCCTTCTAGAACCTTCCAGCAGGTTCCATGAGCTTCCCCACTGACCCACCTTCTACCTCTAGCCCAGACACGCCCCCTTCTAGAACCTTCCAGCAGGTTCCATGAGCTTCCCCACTGACCCACCTTCTACCTCTAGCCCAGACACGCCCCCTTCTAGAACCTTCCAGCAGGTTCCATGAGCCCTGTCATTGCACTAGTCAAGAATTCGCCACGTTCTGTCTACGTGCCGAAGCCTTGCCGGTCGGACGCGGCGGCTGTTTTAACGACGTGACGTTTCTATTTCGGCGACCTATGCTAGAAAGAAAAACAACAACCTCCATTATAGACAAATGATGAAATTTTTTGTGGGGGATGGTGGGTGGGGGGGCCCCCCAGGCTCTCGCGAGGCCGCCTTCTTCTCCGCCCTCACTGCCGCGGGAGTGGTGCACGCGGTGGCGCGCGCCTGCTACACCCCGCAGGTGATCCGCGACAGCTGCACCTGGACCTATGACCCCTTGCTGCACCCCAGAGGTAACATCGAATACGGAGTCCATTTCGCCAAGGTGTTTGTGGACGCGAGTGTCCACGACCGCTGGAGGCGAGGGGGACAACGCAAGTCTTTGGCGAAACTCGTGCAGATGGATTTGCACAACTACGAAGTCGGTCGCGTGGTGAGTGGACGGGTGGGTTGTAGGTATTGTCGTATGAAATGTTTTTTTATGGAAAAAAGTATCAGTTTATGAAATGCTGCACATTAATATACTTGGATCGGCATCGTTGTCTAGGGGTTGTCTTGTTCAGCAGTTCTACTGCTGTAGCCACCCGATTGCTTGTGTTGCAGGTTGAAATGTGATTTCTTATTTTTCTACCTACGTGACTTTACCAATCTAACCCAAGTCAGCACGCTCGTGGTTCGTCATTAGCCGTTGCGCTGCTGCTCCTGCAAGTAGCAGCCTGGCTTTGCGCCACTACCCTTGGGTGCAGCACAGGCTGGAGAAGGGATGCAGTGATGTGGTACAGGAGGACGTGGAGCTGAGTGGACTTGCCAATGACTGGTACCAGCGGTGTCAAGATCGGCCTCTGTGGAGGAGGCTCGTGAAGGACGCTACTGGGCAGTTGGAGGCAGTCGCCCTCCAACAACAACGGAGGGTGGAGGAGTGACGCTCACAACAACGAGCGGAGCGCCGGGTGGCTAAAGCACAGCAAGTTGGCACAGTAGGGGGCACAGGTGGTGCATCAGCCAGTCATCTCAGTCAGTCGACCCGTGGCACCTGGGTCTGCCCCGTGACCTCCTGCCAGCGGGCGTTGGACACTTCACGTGGCCTCAACGTGCACACGGCCTGGCACAATCTCCGTCGTGACGTCACCGCCACTTAGTGGCGAATGGCGGTTGGTAGTGACAAATGATGATGGTGTTGGTGGTGACTGATTGTGGTAGTAACAATGACGGTGGTGGTGGTGCTGCAGGTGGTGGAAGAACTCCTGTTGTACTACTGCGGTTGCGACAACAGAACCGGTGAATGCGACAGAGTCTGCCTGCCGCTGGGCGAAGACTTTCGTGACGTTGGCGACTTTCTGAAGGTGAGCTCACGGCTGCCGGTGATGAGACTGCACCCGGAGGATTAATCCACAGTCGGGTTACAAACGGGGGGAGGGGTCCCTAACAGCATTCACTCAACCACCACCACTTCAAAAGAAAACATGGCGGATCCTCCCCCCCTGATGATGATGACGATAATGTCAATGGTGGCTGCAGGGAAAGTACGACAGAAGTTCCGCCATGCGGCTGGTGAGGGACAACAGGAGCGGTGGAAGTAGCGGCGCCGCCCGCTGGCGTCTGGAGCCGGTGAACGAGTGGTTGACGGCGTCCTCGGAGTATGACCTGGTCCACGTGAACGCCAGCCCGGAGTACTGCGTCCGTGGCAGCACCGGCGGAGCGGGGGGGGGGGGGCAGCGCTGCAACGATACCGAGGCAGCCAAGGAATGCACCATCACATGCTGCGACAGAGGATATGACATCTCCCAAGGTGGGCCCCCCCCCCCCCCCCGGTTGAAATTGAGTTACAAGATTTGAGGATACGACAACAGACGGAGTGAGTTCAATGAAAGCGTGTAAACATGATCTCGTCCAGGAGCGTCAATCGTTCCACAAACTCCCGGTCATCTTGGTAGCAGCAGCGGCGGCTTTCTAGCTCTGCCATCGGACAGAGACGCTGGTCACTGCATCATTGCGCGCAGCGCTCTCGGATGAGCGTCTGCGGCCGTCTGGAATGCTCTTCCGATAATATAAAGCGCGATATTAGTCTAGATTGAACACTGTTTTCTTTAGAACTGCTTTTAGTATTTAGTTTGTCTTTCCCCTGCCCGCACCACCTGAGCGCATGGTTGGCTATGTACGGTGTCAAGAAGTTCAACGTACAAACTATACACTACTCTACACCACGACTCTACACTACTGTAATGACCACCTGGCCACACACCACCGTCTCTCTCTATTCACACCGTCCCTATACCACTACGCACTAGTCTTCACTACTATACAGTACCGTACACCACGCAATCACACCGAAAATGCATTTCTGTAGAACTGCTTTCCGTGATCCTTAGGTTGCTCGAAGGGATATCGTCGGCAGTGGCTCTGCGACAGCCGCTTCCCCGCGGGTCATTCGCAGAGGTCGCAAACGGGTTTTGATTCCTTACCCCTCGTACCCGTATCCGGCCGCACCAGGGTCGCTAGCGGGTACCCGGCCGTACCCGTACCCTACCCGTACCCGGCCGGGTACGGGTAGGGTACGGGTTTCGGGTACCCGCTTGCGACCTCTGGGACGAAGCCATGTTGCAGGCGCGGGTGGGTTGATTCTAGGAACTTGAATTGTGAGAAGAGACAAGACGTTGGGAAATGAGTGACAAACGGTGACTCACCAGTGACTCGCGGTCTACCCGTACCCGGCCGCACCAGGATCGCAAACGGCTACCCGTACCCGGCCGGGTACGGGTAGCCGGGTATCGGGTACCCGGTTGCGACCTCTGGTCGTTTGACAACGTCGGGAGGAGAAGTGCGCGGAGATTTTGTTCACCTCGACGTTAATGGCGGTTGCACAATTGCGATGATCTCATTAGCTCTCTCCCCTCTGCTGTTCCCTCCCAGTCACGGTGGAGATGCAGTGCGGGTGCAAGGAACAGCTCAAGGAGAACGTCAAGTGCAAGCTTTGCCCGTGGACCGTCGATCAATTCGCTTGCAAGTAGCCTCCAGCCCCAGTGGAGGGGGGGCCTCGACTGAGATCGCGACCCCCACAAAGCTGTTTAGGGCATCGACATCCAGCGTGTACCCCTCACTACGAGCTGCGTTCTACTATCCACACTTCACTCGCGTGCGATGCTACACTGCACTATGCACTACCCTACTACACACTCTGCATGCGCTTCATCTTCACGATGTGGAAGCGCCGTTGTTTTGTGACGTCGCCACTTGAATGCGCTTAGCGACCAAGTGCCGTTGTTCCGTTTATTCCTTTGTTCTCGTTAACGCCGCGTTTGCCAAATCTAGGCAACGTTCACTCGGCGCTTGTTGGGATTCACAGCGAGGTCCGTCGCACCCTTCCCTGCGAGCCGCGTCACACTGAATCCACTACTTCACACGACTTCGCACTGCACTTGTATGCAGTGTCTCACCTATAAAAGTCATTTTTGTCTCTTTATCTGTGTGTGTGGATGAAACTTGCTAAGGATTTGGCTCACGGAACCACAGGGTGTACGTTTAAAGTACCCACACACACTACGCCACACACTACGCCACACAACAGCCAGTAAGGAGTTGTAGATCCGCCACTGACAATTCACTCCAAAGCATCCGCTGATAAAAGAAGATAAAGGCGCGGTCCCTGCAATTCCCCTACTCAGGCTCTTGTTGGCAGAACGGCCTTCCCACTCTGAGGAGCTCTGGACAGAGCTCCTCGATGGGCTACTTGGCCTACTCTTCCACGCTGACGTCTACAGACGCCTTGGGAGAACACACCAGAGTGGGGGTAGCCCACACTCTACCCCACCGACTGGACCGGGTGGTGGCTGGGTGCGTTTGAGAAACGTGTCCATTGGTTCAGCTGCCGTAGCGACGGCGGGTGACGGAGCGGTGACTTCTGGATTGTTTGACCTTCTGAGTCAATGATTGGCGTCACGTTGCGAGCCCAGTGTTTGTACGTGCGACGTCGGTCAAATGAAAGTCACTTAAATTTCGATTTTAAAGCTTTCGTGACTGCAGGGATTCGTATTCTTGGTTCTTTCGGTAAAGTCACGTAGAAGGGAAGTAATAAAATAATAAAATTATAAAACAATAAAAATTCTCACGTTTCGACTGCAACACAAGCAATCATCATCAGGTGTGAAATCCACAGAATTTTTTTTTCAAATTTTCTTGCTGTGGATTTCACACCTGATGATGATTTCTTGTGTTGCAGTCGAAACGTGAGAAATTTTATTGTTTTATATTTACATTATTTTATTATTCCCCTTCTACGTGACTTTACCGAAAGAACCAAGAACATGAAAGTCACTTATTTGAACGGCCCTGGACTGAGACTGCCTGTGACCTTCAGCGTTGAGGCGCCGCTCAAATAACTTAACAGCAGCAAAGGCAAACGACAAACATCGTGAGTAGTGAACAGCGAGTGGATCAGCGCGGCTGGGCTACGTACGGTGTGAAAGAAGTGCAACACACAGAGCAGAAGCTGTTGTTTGTGTCACTTTCTTTGTTGCAACTTGCCGGAAATCTGTGTAAATTAACACAAATAAGCCGCGTGGCTCGGCAGATTTCTCCCAGTAACGAACCAAACGCCTCTTCCGATTGCGAAACACAAACTCGGCAATCAGTTGTGCAGACCAGAAGGGGGGTGGGGAGTGAATGTCGTCGTGAATGACAGCGTGTGTCTGTTACTGACTGGGTTATATCGACACACACAACGTATGTTGATCACGCATGCACACGATGCACACGATGCATGCGCATTGCGCGTGTGCACGTTCGGCCGTTATAAAAATAACTTCACCCAAATACACTCGTAGCGATGTGGACGTGTAACCCGGTCACAGGAGCAGACTTCAAGCAGCTAATGCCGATGGGTAAAGGTGCAGTCCTGCAAGTGCTCGCGTCACCGCTGCGACGGAAGGTTTTCTCGAGGGAGCTCTGGAGAGAGAGCCTCCGTGGGATGTAACTTGGCCTACTCTTCCACGCTGGCCGATACTTTGTTTTAGGAGAGGTGGGACTACACAGACTCGGTGATGATGTATCTTGGAGGAATCCGATGAGCTGTGAAGCTCTTCATCACAGATATCCAGTCGGAAATGTTGACCACCACCACCCACATTTTACCCCACCGGTGAAATTAAAGCATGCACACACTCTTGAGGGCCTTGTGATTCTAAATGTGGAGGGAAAACCCGGAGAGAAATCCACGTGGCCACGGGGAGAGAGACACGCAGGCTGCAAATATACAGCAGCAGGCGTTAGGATCGGGATCGAACCCACGACCTCCTGTATACCAGGCGAGGTAGTCAACATCTCCTAGTCACCGTGATGATGATGATGAGAGAGACACGCAAACTCCAAATATACAGCAGCAGGCATCAGGGTCTGGATAGAACCCACGACCTCCTGTATACCAGGCGAGGTAGTCAACATCTAGCCACCGTGATGATGATGAGAGAGAGACACGCAGATTTCAAATATACAGCAGCAGGCGTTAGTCGGGATCGAACCCACGACCTCTTGTATACCAGGCGAGGTAGTTAACATCTCCTAGGCACCGTGATGATGATGCTCTTTCGATTAACCCCGCTGTGTGCCAATACAAGTTGGCCCGGCTCATCTTTTGCCTCCTCGGTTGCATACTGATAGTGTGCCTCTGTGTATGTGGGGCGGGCAGACATGTGGCGTGCTGGTTAGTGAAATGCGCTACAAACGTGGTGATCTGAATACAAATGTCCAGCAGCCACTTCTAACTCGGTTGCAAATATAGGAACCGTTCCTGGGCATTCCCTTGGCTTTGAGCCTTAAGTGAGTAAGTAGCCGGCGTGTGACGTCAGCTTCAGCGTTGGGGAGACAGACGTGGTGCTGGCCACCCCACCACCATTGCAGCCTTCACGACTACCAGCAAATCGCATTGCCCCAACAGTCAGCACAGTCAGCATCGGCCGCACAGGGGTTCTTTTGAAAATGTGTAATGCTTATGTGGGTGAGCGAGGCTAAGGGTGTACGAGTGTGTGTTGGACAGAGTATTGTAATTCAAACCTTGCAAAAATTAACCCGTGAAAACAAAGTTTTTCACTTTAAATCCTTTATATGCGTGGCGGCTAGAGTCCTCTCGTCCTCTGGCTTGAGATGGCTGCCACCTATGGGTCAGATGATTGTCTGCCACCATTAAGCAATTGGTAATTAAATATTTTTTAAAAATTCCCTAAACAGTGTAAAATTTGGGAATTTTTTTTCACGAAAATTAATCGTCACGCACAACGAGTCTGTGTGGAAAATGTCAGCTCGATTGGATCACGGGAAGTGGGTTAAAAAACGACTGGAAGATTTGCACGGTCCTAAGCAAGCACGCACGCAATCACGCAAGCAAGCAAGTGAACTTAATATAAAGGATTTTTAAAAAACAGGTGCCGTTCTTGGCTTCTGGTATCTGGCATGCTCCTTCTCAAGGTCATCTGCCTCATATGAATGAGTGTTCCGTGCTGTTTGGGACTTCAAATGTGAAGAAGTCCACATTGGCTTTGGGTACCTGGTGCCTGTGTCACCGTGTGCGCAATAGACGCTCGCCAGCAACGTATCCCGGCATTGCGACATCGCTGCCCAAGGACACGAGAGGAACAGCGACCTTCTGCTGCTGTCACAATGTCTATGAGCTCGCAGGCATTACACGTCATGAGAGTACTCTTTGGTTCTTTCGGTAAAGTCACGTATGAAGATAAAATAATAAATTAAATACCAGCATACGACGTTTCGAATGCAACACAAGCAATCATCATCAGGTATACATTAAATAGAAACACAAATCTATTATACTTAGAAATGTAATGTAATACAACAGAGAGGCGGATAACATAACAGTCAACACCCTATCTGGTTGATTACGTTCTTCCTGAGAATGCCAAATTTGAGAGAGAGATCAAACACAGAACCAGAACCATAATCTCTCTCTCAAATTTAGCATTCTCAGGAAGAACGTAATCAACCAGGTAGGGTGTTGACTGTTATGTTATCCGACTCTCTGTTGTATTACATTACATTTCTAAGTATACTAGATTTGTGTTTCTATTTAATTTATACCTGATGATGATTGCTTGTGTTGCAATCGAAACGTCGTATGCTAGTATTTAATTTATTTTATTATTTTATCTTTATACGTCACTTTACCGAAAGAACCAAAGAATAATTCCTGCAGTCACGAAAGCTCCAAATTAAGTCATGAGAGTCCTTGACAAGAGCAGTCCTTTGTGTGCACAAGTCAGGGCAGCTCGATCAGCTACTGGAAGTGATTCATCGCGAGACACAGCTGCCATAGACATTGGCTCAGTCACGTCTGGATTTGACCTTCCACAATGTGAGTTTTTATCTTCAGTATCGTACGCGTTGTCACACTTTCTGTTGAACGATGAGAAGCTCGTGAGGCAGAAGAAGTGCGTGCAGCATGGAGACAGGTGAGAGTAGTGACACGTGCAGAAGATGACTTCGAGACTGCAAAATTTTACACTGTTTAGGGGAAAATACATATTTAATTACCAATTGTTTAATGCTGCCAGACAATCATCTGACCCATAGGTGGCAGCCATCTCAAGCCAGAGGACGAGAGGACTCTAGCCGCCCCGATGCCACGCATATAAAGGATTTATAGTGAAAAACTTTGTTTTTACGGGTTAATTTTTTATTTATTTATGAATAAAATCGCAACAATGTAAACAATCCGACAGCTGTGCTCCTGTAATCGACACGGCAGGCTGAGGATGGGCAGGGAAGATGTATTATTTGTTTCATCCCTGCTACAGCTCAATGGAGAGTGATACAAGCTCCAGATCATGAGATTAAAGAGGTAACACATTTGATACAGTCAGAAAACAATTCAAGTCAATCCCTAAACAAACATATCATCATCGTGTTTCCATGTTTTTTTATTGTGTCGACTCATTTCACAATAAACATGGGTACATGTTATCTTATAAAATCCATTTGTTGCGATGACATTTACAAAGGTCGTCGTCACGGTGAAAGATCACATCGTCGTACAGACGGAGACAAGTGTAGGGTTCACTGCACACAGCCCCGCTTCTCGTTCGATGTCAAACTCGTGTCAAGGGGACAATGGCTGATGGAATATGAATGAGCTGCCGTGAGGTTTAGCGAGGACGAGATGTTGGGGGGAAAAGACACGAGGCAAAAACAATTGAAGACACGACTTGGCAACTTGAAGGAGGTGAAATGAAGGGATTTTGGAAGTTTGAGCAAAAGCGCCGCCATTGGGCAGAGGCGTGAAGAGAGACGCAGCGCCAGGGTCATAGTATTTGTACTGGTAGGAACCCACTGGTTACACCAGCCCACAGGGGATTATTGTTTCCGTCCGTCGTGCAGGGAGGGGAGGGGCTGGGTGGGGTGGGGCTGGGTGGGGTGGGGCTGGGTGGGGGGTGGGGCTGGGTGGGGAGGGGCTGGTCACCCCGTGGTGCCCTTATAAAACTCAACGTTTAACCTACTCACGCCGGCTTGTGCCCGCCCACACAGTCGGCATATTTGCGGAATACACCACGCCCTGGCCGTTGACCCTGCAGGCCATTGTCCGAACAACCCGACGTTCCTACCAGCTCCCTCCGCAGGAGGAATGTGTTTGTATACATGCTGGGGGGAAGTACGGCAGAAACACCACCTTACTCCAGCAGCAACTGCATTACTTTCAGCATTCCCCACAGCCCGTTGTCGACACGTTGCACGGTGATGGCCTCGCCTCGCCATGTCGGTCGTGGAGGTTGTTGTGACCATACTTCACCACGCTGGTCAGTGCGGGTTGGTGAAGGGGATGCCCAGGACCAGCTCAGATCTCTGTTGTTGGTGCTGTTCTTCCCTGATGTTGCGTGCTCACTAAGCTTGGGGTGACGTGAGTTGTATTGTCTCTGCGTGTTTGCTGGGAGACGACGTCCCTGGGGCTTGGCCTGGGAGGAATATTTCCGACCGAAACACTTTGAAGACATTCTCAAGCAGACAGATAAACAAGAATGTGATATTCGTGATAAATGTGAACTTTCAAAAGTTGACGTTACATGTGTAATGCGGCGTCAATGGGGTTGCTGCTGGACTCTGGCCCAATCACGCGGCCCGGGGTGTTGGGGGCGGAGCCCGGTACGGGGGGCGTGTGGGAGGGGCCGCCGTCACCTCGGCAGCTCCAATGGGAAGCGAGGTGAACGGGGGTGGAGCCAGCAGGGCAGGATGGGAAAGCCGGATGTGACGATCAGGAAGGGGAGGAGTCGGGGTCACGTGGGAGAGAGGTTATAGAGGGGAGCCCGGGAGAGATCGGGGCCAGTCGATGGAGTGAAGAAGCGGGACCACGTGGGGTGGCCGCCGCCCCATCAGCCACGTGGACTGACGGGGGCTTCGCACACCGTCGGCCAGCGGTGTGCGGAGCGGGGAGGAGCGGAGCGACTGACGGGAGAGCGCGTGCGGGGCGCGCGAGAGGAGACACTGGTCCCTTGTCAGGAGCAGCGGGCGTGAGGACGAGTGGCGGAGCTGAGAAGGGAGTACGTGCGGGGCGCGCGAGAGGAGACGACGCTGGTCCGCGGAGGAGACCAGTGGGGTGCGGAGAAGAACCTGAATAAAAGACAAGCGGAGACCAGCAGTAAATGACGCCGTCTTTTATTACACCACCATCGCCTCCTTCTCCCCTCACGTCTCCTCCTCCACCACCACCACCACCACGTGCTGCAGCTTCGTCATCTCCACGCCGCCGCTGTAGCGATCCCCGGCCAGCACACCGCGCCCGTAGCCATTGGAGGGAGCGGAGAAAGTAGGCGATGGTGAGACGCACGTACCTCGCGCGAGTGCGATACGCACGCACCCAGTGCACGAGCGTGCGCGTACGTTGAACTCGTTATTCCGCACCGCTCGTAGACAAACCGTTTCTAATTCGGAGGTTCGGGTGAAGGTTGACAAACTGAACGCACGAAGCGCATCGACAGGAGCCGCTTCTGAAGGCGCCGCAAACTCCAAATATCAAGCGGCAGGCATCGTCAGGGGTCGAACCCACGACCTCCTGCGTGCCAGGCGAGGTAGTCAACATCTCCGAGCCACCGCGGAGTGATGGTGCAGGAGCCAGACGGATGGCGTCGCCGCCACGCCCCACGTGGTGTGGCGGCGGTGATTTGGGGAGCGGCTTTCATCCGGCGGTGTCAACCGTCAACCGGGGGGGGGGGCAAGGTCCTAAAATTCTGATTGTTTCTGCTCCACCGTGGTGGTGGTGGTGGAGGTGGCGGTGTTGGTGGCGGCGGCGTTGTTGGCGGTGTTGGTGGCTGTGGTGGTTGCGGCGTAGGTGGTGTTGGTGGTGTTGGTGGCGGTGGCGGTGTTGGTGGCGGTGTTGGTGGCGGTGGCGGTATTGGTGGCATTGGTGTTGGTGGCGGTGGCGGTGTTGGTGGCGGTGGTGGTAGTGTTGGTGGCGGTGTTGGTATTGGTGGTGGTGGTGTTAGTGGCGGTGGTGTTGGTGGTGGTGTAAGTGTTGGTGGTGTTGGTATTGGTGGTGGTGTTGGTATTGGTGGCGGTGGTATTGGTGTTGGTGGTAGTTGTGTTGGCTACCTGCACTCGGCATCGCTCTTGGGGAGCACGCTCTGGGCGTTCCCTCCTCGCCCGTCCGCTGGGGAAAGACCACGCCGAGAAAAACCTCACAGACGCACAGAACTCTGCGACGCTTCCCGAAATGCAACAACAACAACCAGCAGCAGCAGCAGCATTGATGATGATGCCGGTTGTGGTTGTTGTCATCGTCGTTGTAATTGCCGGTGAAGTGTCACCAGGTACTCGAATTGACGAATGTTGTGGTGGGTTTACTCTCCAACACTACACACTACACTACTATATACACTACACACTACATACACTACACTAGTATACACTACACACTACACTAGTATACACTACACTACTATATACACTACACACTACTCTACTATATACACTACACTACTATATACACTACACACTACACTAGTATACACTACACAACACACTAGTATACACTACACTACTATATACACTATCAACTAGTAAGTCGTTGGCACGTTCTGTCTACGTGACACTAAGCCTGACTAAGTGGCTGTGTCACAACTTGTTTTGTAGAAGCTTCACCGGCTATCACAAGTGACAGCTTCACTCGGTGGCTTATTGTCGTCATTGTCGTTGGGTGGCAAATGTATAGCAGCAGCAGCAGCAACAACAACATCAGCAGCAACAGCATCAGCAGCAACAGCATCAGCAGCAGCAACCAAATGACTCTGAACGCGTGGAGACGTCGATTCCGAACGTGGAGGGGGGGTGGGGGGGACCGCAGGGCCCCGAGAGAAATCCACGGGGAGAGAGACGCAAACAGCAGCGGGCAGCGCAAGGGTCGGGATAGAACCCTTGACCTCCCGCGGACCGGGCGAGGGAGTCAACGTTGCGTAGGCACCGCAATGCCACCGCCACTCACCGGGACGCTTGGAGGCGCTCTGTCGGCCCCACACGAGGCACCCCACCACGGAAGGCAGCGCAATCACCACCACCACGCACAGCAAGCCGATGGAGGAGGCGCTGATGCCGCTGGCGCGGAACGTCGGCTCGTCTCCCGTAGACATCACGGACGAGTGTGGGGAGGAGCCACGAGAGGTGGGCAGGGTGGTGGCAGCTACGGGATTGGGGAGACGCGGGGAAACCGCGACACCACCACTCCCCGTTACACACACACACACAGACAACCACACACACACACACACAGACAACCACACACACACACACACAGACAACCACACACACACACACACAGACAACCACACACACACACACAGACAACCACACACACACAGACAACCACACACACACACACACAGACAACCACACACACACACACACAGACAACCACACACACACACACACACAGACAACCACACACACACACACACACAGACAACCACACACACACACACACAGACAACCACACACACACACACACAGACAACCACACACACACACACACAGACAACCACACACACACACACAGACAACCACACACACACACACACAGACAACCACACACACACACACACAGACAACCACACACACACACACACAGACAACCACACACACACACACACACAGACAACCACACACACACACACACACAGACAACCACACACACACACACACACAGACAACCACACACACACACACACACAGACAACCACACACACACACACACACAGACAACCACACACACACACACACAGACAACCACACACACACACACAGACAACCACACACACACACACACAGACAACCACACACACACACACACAGACAACCACACACACACACACACAGACAACCACACACAACACACACACACAGACAACCACACACAACACACACACACAGACAACCACACACACACACACACAGACAACCACACACACACACACAGACAACCACACACACACACACACAGACAACCACACACACACACACACAGACAACCACACACACACACACAGACAACCACACACACACACAGACAACCACACACACACACACAGACAACCACACACACACACACAGACAACCACACACCACACACACAGACAACCACACACACACACACAGACAACCACACACACACACACAGACAACCACACACACACACACAGACAACCACACACACAACACACACAGACAACCACACACACACACACAGACAACCACACACACACACACACAGACAACCACACACACACACACACAGACAACCACACACACACACACAGACAACCACACACACACACACAGACAACCACACACACACACACAGACAACACACACACACACACACAGACAACCACACACACACACACAGACAACCACACACACACACACACAGACAACCACACACACACACACACAGACAACCACACACACACACACAGACAACCACACACACACACACAGACACCACACACACACACACACAGACAACCACACACACACACAACAACACACACACACACAGACAACCACACACACACACACCAGACAACCACACACACACACACAGACAACACACACACACACACACACAACCACACACACCACACAGACAACCACACACACCACACAGACAACCACACACACCACACACACAACCACACACACACACACAGACAACCACACACACCACACAGACAACCACACACACCACACAGACAACCACACACACCACACAGACAACCACACACACACACAGACAACCACACACACACACACAGACAACCACACACACACACACAGACAACCACACACACACACAACCACACAGACAACACAACACACACACACACACAGACAACCACACACACACACACACAGACAACCACACACACACACACACAGACAACCACACACACACACACACACAGACAACCACACACACACACACACACAGACAACCACACACACACACACACACAGACAACCACACACACACACACACAGACAACCACACACACACACAGACAACCACACACACACAGACAACCACACACACACACAGACAACCACACACACACACACACACAGACAACCACACACACACACACAGACAACCACACACACACACACAGACAACCACACAGACACAGACAACCACACAGACACACATACACACAGACAACCACACAGACAGACATGGACACACAAACGGAACCCGCAAAGCGGCTCAGCGCAGCGGCGTGGAGCAGCGCCGCGGAGAACTGGCGCGCGAGAGCCGCAGCGCAGAAAGCCGAGAGAGGAGGAGGAGGACTCTGGCCAGACACAGCCGTCAGCAGTAGCTGCAGAGGCACCACCACCAGGAGGGGAAACACTCAAGAGCCACGTCAGGGTGTCGGTCCGGCCGGCACGGCCACGGCGTGGAACACAGCGGCGCCCCCCCCCCCCTTGACGTACCGTGGTGGTGTGCGCGCGCCTGGACGGGCAGTGACGAGAGCCCCGGGCCAACCGCCGTGTGGGCCCGCACCGTCACCTCGTACAGGGCCCCCTCGGGCAGCAGCCCGCTCAGCGTCACGCTCCTCACGTCCGCGGGCTGCCGCGGCGTCCGACACCAGCCACCCCTTCCCCCGCTCGGCCGCCCGCCCGTGACGTTCGCTTCGTCCCCTGGTGCGTCAGCTGGTGCGTGAGCTGGTGCGTCGGCTGGTTCGTCAGCTAGTTCGTCAGCTAGTGCGTCAGCTAGTGCGTCCCATAGTGCGTCAGCTGGTGCGTCAGCTGGTTCGTCAGCTGGTTTGTCAGCTAGTGCGTCAGCTGGTGCGTCGGCTGGTGCGTCAGCTGATTCGTCGGCTGGTGCGTCGGCTAGTGCGTCCCATAGTGCGTCAGCTGGTGCGTCAGCTGGTGCGTCAGCTGGTGCGTCAGCTGGTTCGTCAGCTAGTGTGTCAGCTGGTTCGTCAGCTAGTACGTCCCATAGTGCGTCAGCTAGTGTGTCCACGAGTGCGTCAGCTAGTGTGTCAGCTGGTTTGTCAGCTAGTGCGTCAGCTAGTGCGTCAGCTAGTTTGTCAGCTGGTTCGTCCGCTAGTGCGTCCCCTAGTGCGTCAGCTGGTGTGTCAGCTGGTTCGTCAGCAAGTGCGTCAGCTAGTGTGTCAGCTGGTTCATCAGCAAGTGCGTCAGCTGGTTCGTCAGCTAGTGCGTCAGCTAGTGCGTCCCATAGTGCGTCAGCTAGTTTGTCAGCTGGTTCGTCCGCTAGTGCGTCCCCTAGTGCGTCAGCTGGTGTGTCAGCTGGTTCGTCAGCAAGTGCGTCAGCTAGTGTGTCAGCTGGTTCATCAGCAAGTGCGTCAGCTGGTTCGTCAGCTAGTGCGTCAGCTAGTGTGTCAGCTGGTTCGTCAGCTAGTACGTCCCATAGTGCGTCAGCTGGTGCGTCAGCTAGTGCGTCAGCTAGTGCGTCAGCTAGTGTGTCCCCTTGTTGGTCGTCTGCTGCGTCTGCGCCTTGGCTGGGCAGCTCCCTGTATGCGACCGTGTACCCCGTGATGCTGCTGCTGCTGCCGCCGTCGTGTGCGGGTGGCGGCTCCCAGCTGACCAGCAGGCTGCTGGAGCTGAGGGCCACGCACACGATGTTTTGTGGGGGTGCGGAGGGGGCTGTGGGTCGGGTTGGGATTGTGGAGGTGACGGGCGGAGGGGGGGTGTCACCGTGAGTCGTGGTAATTGGGAGAAACGTCAGAAACCACTGCAACATGAAAACGATGAGAATAATCCAGGGGGTGAAAAATACAAGCTAGTCAATGACTCTTGCTGCAGTTGTGTGGGGGGGGGGCTCAACTTGTTTTGTTAAGGAGACGCCTTCAATTAGTGACTGTGAACGTTCAATTAGCACGAAGATTGGACTCCCACGACCGCGCTGGGTCCTAACAAAAAGCAAAAGCGGGAGCCTTACAATTCCAACGATGTAAAAACAAAAATTTAAACCACCGTAGGCGTGGTGAAAACAACAACAACAACCCTCTGTTTAGGGACGTTAATAAACTAGTGGTGAAAAAAGCTTCTTGAAAGATGAATGAAATTACAAGCAAAATTCCATCATCATGAAAACCTTCCAGTTAGCTGTGAAATAATAGTACGAACAGCACAAATACATTCAGCGGCAGGGTAGTGCACCGCCCTGACATCCACATCTCTCTCTAGCAGTCGGGTAAAGAAAGCGTGCCCCGGGTAGCTACACACACAAACTTAACAAGCAACAGGACAAATCGCTCCACAATCATTGGTCCTGTAACAATTACAATGAATCCCCCCCCACCCCCCACCGCCGCCACACGAGTCGATCGGAATATTACAGGTAGGAACAACAGGCTCCACACTGCCCACCAGGGAACACATTGTCCTGCGGAGGGAGCTGGTAGGAACGTCGGGTTGCTCGCTCAATGGCCTGCAGGGTCAACGGCAACGTGGTGTATTCCGCAAATATGCCCGACTGTGAGGGCGGGCACAAGCCGGCGTGAGTAGGTGAAACGTTGAGTTTTATAAGGGCACCACGGGGTGACCAGCCCCTCCCCACCCAGCCCCTCCCCACCCACCCTCCCCACCCTCCCCACCCATCCCACCCTCCCCACCCATCCCACCCTCCCCACCCATCCCACCCTCCCCACCAGGGTGAGTGGGAGCGTGAGTGGTGAGGGCGAGTGGTGAGGGCGAGTGGTTAGACTCCAACATCACTCGCCTCCTCCTGCTGCTGCTGCTGCTGGACCCGCTGCGCCGTTCTCTGCACAGGCGGCGAGACCGAGTAAGCAGAGGCCGCCAGGCAACAACATAAACAACGCCGCCACCACCACCACCATCATCATCGTCATCAACGTCATCATCATCAGCATCGTCGTCGTCATCTTCATCGTCGTCATCTTCTTCTTCACCATCCAACTCTCCTCCCTCCCGCTGTGCGCCCATCGCCCCGCCTCGCTCTTTATCGCTGTCACGTGACTCGCTCATTGGCTTGAGGGGGGGGGGTGACGGGTGATGAAGTGACGTCACGTGACTCGCTCATTGGCTTGAGGGGGGGGGTGACGGGTGATGAAGTGACGTCACGTGACTCGCTCATTGGCTTGAGGGGGGGGGTGACGGGTGATGAAGTGACGTCACGTGACTCGCTCATTGGCTTGAGGGGGGGGTGACGGGTGATGAAGTGACGTCACGTGACTCGCTCATTGGCTTGAGGGGGGGGGGTGACGGGTGATGAAGTGACGTCACGTGACTCGCTCATTGGCTTGAGGGGGGGGGTGACGGGTGATGAAGTGACGTCACGCGGCTCGCTCATTGGCTTGAGGGGGGGGGTGACGGGTGATGAAGTGACGTCACGTGACTCGCTCATTGGCTTCAGGGGGGGGCGACGGGTGATGAAGTGACGTCACGCGGCTCGCTCATTGGCTTGAGGGGGGGGGTGACGGGTGATGAAGTGACGTCACGCGGCTCGCTCATTGGCTTGAGGGGGGGGGTGACGGGTGATGAAGTGACGTCACGCGGCTCGCTCATTGGCTTGAGGGGGGGGGGGGTGACGGGGTGATGAAGTGACGTCACGCGGCTCGCTCATTGGCTTCAGGGGGGGGTGACGGGTGAGGAAGTGACGTCACGCGGCTCGCTCATTGGCTTGAGGGGGGGGGTGACGGGTGATGAAGTGACGTCACGCGGCTCGCTCATTGGCTTGAGGGGGGGGGTGACGGGTGATGAAGTGACGTCACGTGACTCGCTCATTGGCTTCAGGGGGGGGTGACGGGTGATGAAGTGACGTCACGCGGCTCGCTCATTGGCTTGAGGGGGGGGGTGACGGGTGATGAAGTGACGTCACGCGGCTCGCTCATTGGCTTGAGGGGGGGGGTGACGGGTGATGAAGTGACGTCACGCGGCTCGCTCATTGGCTTGAGGGGGGGGGTGACGGGTGATGAAGTGACGTCACGTGACTCGCTCATTGGCTTCAGGGGGGGGGGTGACGGGTGATGAAGTGACGTCACGCGGCTCGCTCATTGGCTTGAGGGGGGGGGGTGACGGGTGATGAAGTGACGTCACGCGGCTCGCTCATTGGCTTGAGGGGGGGGGTGACGGGTGATGAAGTGACGTCACGCGGCTCGCTCATTGGCTTGAGGGGGGGGGTGACGGGTGATGAAGTGACGTCACGCGGCTCGCTCATTGGCTTGAGTGGGGGGGGTGACGGGTGATGAAGTGACGTCACGCGGCTCGCTCATTGGCTTGAGGGGGGGGGTGACGGGTGATGAAGTGACGTCACGCGGCTCGCTCATTGGCTTGAGGGGGGGGGTGACGGGTGATGAAGTGACGTCACGCGGCTCGCTCATTGGCTTGAGGGGGGGGGTGACGGGGAGATGAAGTGACGTCACGCGGCTCGCTCATTGGCTTGAGGGGGGGGGTGACGGGTGATGAAGTGACGTCACGCGGCTCGCTCATTGGCTTGAGGGGGGGGGGGGACGGGTGATGAAGTGACGTCACGCGGCTCGCTCATTGGCTTGAGGGGGGGGGTGACGGGGTGATGAAGTGACGTCACGCGGCTCGCTCATTGGCTTGAGGGGGGGGGTGACGGGTGATGAAGTGACGTCACGCGGCTCGCTCATTGGCTTGAGGGGGGGGGTGACGGGGTGATGAAGTGACGTCACGCGGCTCGCTCATTGGCTTGAGGGGGGGGGTGACGGGTGATGAAGTGACGTCACGCGGCTCGCTCATTGGCTTGAGGGGGGGGGGGTGACGGGTGATGAAGTGACGTCACGCGGCTCGCTCATTGGCTTGAGGGGGGGGGGTGACGGGTGATGAAGTGACGTCACGCGGCTCGCTCATTGGCTTGAGGGGGGGGGTGACGGGTGATGAAGTGACGTCACGCGGCTCGCTCATTGGCTTGAGGGGGGGGGGGTGACGGGTGATGAAGTGACGTCACGTGACTCGCTCATTGGCTTGAGGGGGGGGGGTGACGGGTGATGAAGTGACGTCACGCGGCTCGCTCATTGGCTTGAGGGGGGGGGTGACGGGTGATGAAGTGACGTCACGCGGCTCGCTCATTGGCTTGAGGGGGGGGGTGACGGGTGATGAAGTGACGTCACGCGGCTCGCTCATTGGCTTGAGGGGGGGGGTGACGGGGTGATGAAGTGACGTCACGCGACTCGCTCATTGGCTTGAGGGGGGGGGGTGACGGGTGATGAAGTGACGTCACGTGACTCGCTCATTGGCTTGAGGGGGGGGGTGACGGGTGATGAAGTGACGTCACGTGACTCGCTCATTGGCTTGAGGGGGGGGTGACGGGGTGATGAAGTGACGTCACTACGGAATCTCTTGAGAATGCGGGGGGGGGGGGGTTTCGATTTAAAACTTTCGTGACTGCAGGGATTCATCTTCTTGGTTCTTTCGGTAAAGTCGCGTAGAATGGAAATAAAAAAAAACATAATTGTATTATGTAAATTTGTTATTATTTATTACTAAAATAACAAAAATAAAACATAATTGTATTATGTTAAAATATTATTATTGTATTAATCCCATAAATAAATACAAATATCACATAATAAAATAATAACATTACGTTTTATATTTATTATTTTTTTATCTCCATTCTACGTGACTTTACCGAAAGAACCAAGAAAATGCGGGGGGAGTGTTTGGTGACGTCACTCCGTTAAGAGCTCAAGTTGATACGTGGTGACGTCACTACGTAAGCTCTTGACGGGGGGTGCGGTGGCGTTTTCAAGGACAGCGCACAACATGATCAGAGTTGTGTGTTTTGTTTGTATTACGACTGCAGGTATTGTGGTCTATGCAAACATGACTCCTTGTAAAATGGTGTCAGTTTTGTTGCCAGATAGAAGGGTAAATAAACAATTATGATTCTGTGTCATGCAGTAGATGAACTATAGACGCCAGTAATGCGAGTGCGTATGTGGTGCCACAGCGACGGGGCCGCTCTGCCGAGCCAGGGAGCCGCCCGGCTTCCCCCACCGCACTGCCCCCCTTTCCCCGCCCCAAATAAGAACCCCCCCGCGCGCCCCCCCCCCCCCCCCCCCATAGAGCTGGAAGGGAAGGTTACCTGATCGACCGGTTTTTATCCGAGAGACCCGTATCGGGATTAATTCTCACGGTTTCCGGCGATCAGGGAATTGGATGACCTCCCCCGTGCTACGTGGTGCCGCGGCGCTGCTGCCGGCCTTAATATGGTGTGGTCGCGGCGTGGGGCATTCGGCCACCGCGGTTGAGGCGCATTTCCCCCCACACACACCCCCACGAGTCGACGGGGCAAGCAGGGGAGGCACGAGACAGCATGAATAGCGGGGTCACAGGGGCTGTTGCGCATAGTCATGGAGGGTTGGGATAATTGCGCTTGAGCGCGCAGGCCCCATTGTTAGGAAGGGTAAGGGAGTAATTAGGATGTACGCCGCCAACGTCGCGCACTGATTAGCATATCAACAGCGCCCGGGAACCGCCGTGCGCGGGCTTGGGGTGCACGAGCCCATTGTTCAGCGCAGCATCCCCTTTGAGGTAGGGAGGATAAATAGAGGAGCGGAGAGGGGAAATCGCCCCTTCTCTCCAGGCCAGCGGACCAGCAGGAGTTCCAGCCAGCGACCCGGACGTCCGTGCGACGCATCGAGGTACGCTGTTAGCGCAGAGAGCAGCGAACCTCCGCGGGCACCAAACAGTGAGTGGGGAGGTGAAGTAGGGTATCGTAAGCCGATAAATAGGGAATAGGTACAGGTTTAGTGGAATAGGCCAGCCTCGTCGACTCACTGATTCAACATCAATTCGCAGGTGGCATATAATAAATCATTAATAGCGAAGCGTGGTCTCGCGTGATCTTGTCGTGCAGTGTGAGCGTGTGGGTGCGCTGTGTGCACAGTGGTTCGCCACGTGAGTGAGCGCTGCGCGGAGCTGAGCGCGCGGGTTGCGCGTGGGTACGCAGTGATTCTGTGGTGCTGCGGCTCGCCTCGGGGGAGCGCTGCGCAGAGCGGTGCGAGAGTGGGTGTCGCGTGTGTTCACTCCGTGTGTGATACAGGTGCGCGAGTATAACGTGAGTTGAGTTGGAGTGCGCGGAGCGGCGTGTGTGTGGGCGTGCGTGCGTTCGCTCCGCGTGGGTTGCAGGTGCGCGATTAGGAAAGGGAAGTATCGTAGTAGAGAGGGGCAGAATACTAATCGGTAATTAACCATGCCCATTACGCGGACCCGCGGTGGAGGGGAATCCGCGGGCGACGGCTCCCACACCATAGGTGAGGAACTTAGCAGCGGTTCGCTTAGCAGCGGGGGGGCGATTGATGATGCTAGCCCGGCCGTTAACATTATCGAGGGAGGGATCTCGGGGGCTAGCGACCCCCACAAATTGGTGTCAGAAGCGGGACGGACCCCCGCGTTACCTCACGCTAAAATAAGACTAATATTTACCGGCCGGGGGGCCCCTTCGTGGAAGGCATTCGCCCGCAATCTCTTAGGGGCCAAGGAAATTAATGGATGGACGGACGCGCAGGCAGTACGTCAACTTAATATGAATCTTGATGGGCGGGCAGCCGATTATGTAGAAGCGTTACCCGCGAGCGCACAGACACAGCTAGAGGAGCTGATGCGCCGACTCGATCAGCGTTTTGGCACGCATGACGAGGAGGAAGCAAAATCGGCCTTAGAGGCGCGCCGGCGCCAACCTGGCGAAGATCTACGTGATTACGCCGAGGATGTGCGCGAGTTAACAAAGATCGCACGCCCGGGGTACGCAACTGATGTTATTGAGGAACTGGCCGCCGAGAAAATCCAGCGGTACCTGTCTCGCACGGCGTGGTGGCAGCCAGACATGAGCTGCCCACGTCTTCCCTTTAACGCCCTTGTCGAACGCGCACGTAAGTGTGAAAGAATTCACAGCGAACGCGCGCAGCTCCGGGGGCTGGGACGAGAGCGCGCCATTGCGAGCCTGCTCTCGGAAGACGAGGAGGAGGAACAGGAGCTCGCGAGGACGGTAAGGGGCCGGGAAAGAGAGCCTCCAGTGTCCCGCGAGACAACCCCGGGATGGGTTGCCGGTATACAAACGGGTATAAAGGATGTCTCCGGCCAGGTAACCCAGATAGACAACAAGGTAAACCAAGTAGGTGAGAGGGTAACTCACGTAGGTGAGAGGGTAACCCAGGTACGCGAGGAAGCAAATAAAAATATGAAGACCCTCCAGTCTGAGATGGGTGAACTACGCTCGACAGTAGGGGGGCTAGCCGGGAGGGTGTCCCAATTAGAGTCCGATTTGGGACAACTGCGTACTGGGGGAGGGAGAGGGAGCGGACAGGGGACCCGCTACGGAGCCGCCCCCCCTCCCCGGGCATGTTATATGTGCGATCGCCGAGGGCATCTAGTGAGGGACTGTCCGGAAATCACCCGAGCTAGACAGACGCGGGGGTTAAACTCCAACGCCCCCTAGAGAGCGGACCAACTAGGGGTGCAATCGACGCGGTCCCGATACAAATAGACGATAATGAGAATAATGGCGAGCGAGTGATCTCCACACAGGTTCCAGCAACAACGCCCACGGAAACGGTGACTCCTGGCGACTGGCTGCGGGAGCTGGTGGCGGGGATCACGGGGGCCACGTCGCTGGTGGAAGGGGAGGTAAACGGAGTGCGTACCCGCATCCTACTGGACACGGGGGCGGTGGCCTCGCTCGTGAGCGCAGCGCACTGCAGCGCGATCGGGGTCGACGTGCGTCACCTGCAGGCCCCGGACCGCGCGCTGCACACTGCGAGCGGAGCCGGAATGGGGCTGCTGGGGAAAGCCACCCTAGAGGTCCACATAGGCAGCCAGGTGTGCACGCAGGAGTTCTACGTGTCGAGTGCGTTGCGTCACGAGTGTATCGCAGGCACCGACCTCCTAGAACGGTTGGGACTCAACGTGCAACCCCGCCAGCGATGCGCCACCATGGAGAGCAACGGCGAGCGGATACCGTTCCTGGGACGAGAACCAACGCGCCGCCGCTTTGCACCTGTGGCCGCTATCCTGGCGACGGCAGTCACCATCGGCCCGCTCACCGAGATGCTGGTGCCGGTGGCAACATCCCCCACCGACCCCGCGCTCCGACCATCAGGAGAGGTAATGCTAACTCCTCACCCGGAGTTGGCAAAACGGTATGGGATAGTGGGATCCGCCACATTGGTAAACGCAGATGGAGACCGATTGTTTATGCGGATGTTTAACCCCCACAATACCCCAGCGATACTGCGACGGCGCACCCCGATAGCCACCGTACACCCCCTGCACGCACGCCACTCTAACGACTCGGTGTTCGCACTCTGGGCTGAGGACCCCGGGCGTCCTGAGGGTGACCAGGACCTGGCCTGGCGAGTCGGCCCGACTCCCCGAGCCGAGGTCGTTCCCCTGCTCGACGCGTTACATGTACCATGGGCGGATTTACCTAAGGGAGAGGCCGATCGGCTGCGCGAGTTACTGCGGGAGTATGCCGACGTATTCAGTGAACACGACTCGGACGTGGGTCGGACCGATCTTGTTAAGCACCAAATTGACACCGGTCCAGCCCGACCCATCAAACTCCCTGCGTACCGAGTGGGCGCACCCGAACGCGCCCAAATCAAAGAGGCAGTTGGGGACATGCTTCGCGATAACATAATTCAGCCCTCGGCGAGCCCCTGGTCAGCCCCAGTGGTACTAGTAACGAAAAAGGATGGGTCAACCCGGTTCTGCGTCGATTACCGTAAACTAAATGCAGTCACGCTCGGCGATGCCTTCCCCATACCCCGCATCGACGACACCTTCGACAGTCTCGCAGGAGCGCGGTATTTTTCCACCCTCGATCTGGCGTCCGGTTACTGGCAGGTGGAGATGACGAAGGAGGATCGGCCAAAAACAGCATTCACCACCCCGATGGGCCTGTTTGAGTTTCGAGTGTTGCCGTTCGGACTCACTAACGCGCCCGCGACGTTCCAGCGGTTGATGGAGTTGGTGATGCGGGGCTTGCAGTGGGAACAGTGCCTGATTTACTTGGACGATGTGATAGTGTTCAGTAGATCTTTGTCTGAGCATTGGTCCAGGCTTCGAGAGGTGTTCCAGCGACTGCGAGCGGCTCATCTCAAGCTCAAGCCACGTAAGTGTTACATCGCACAACGCAAGGTGGGGTACCTCGGGCATCGCGTCAGCGAGGCAGGCGTGCACACCGATCCGGAGAAGGTACGCGCCGTAGTGGAGTGGCCACGGCCAAGGAATCTGACGGAGATCAGATCATTTTTGGGGCTCGCCACCTATTATCGTCGATTTGTAAAGGGATTCAGCGAGATTGCACGCCCCCTCACCCAACTCACCTCCCCTAAGCACCCCTATCAGTGGACGGGGGCCTGCCAGACGGCCTTCACCACTCTCAAAGATCACCTCACCCACGCCCCCACCCTCGCTTTCCCAGATTTTACCACCGATTTTATTTTGGACACCGACGCCTGCAGCAGCGGGCTGGGCGCGGTGTTGTCACAGGTACAGGATGGGACGGAACGAGTCATCGCGTACGCCAGCCGGACCTTGAGTGGGGCCGAGCTGAACTATTGCGTGACCCGCCAAGAGTTGTACGCCGTGATTTTCGCATGCAAACAGTTCCGGCCGTATTTGTACGGCAGGAGATGTCGCGTACGCACTGACCATTATGCTCTGCAGTTTCTTCTTACATTTGTAATAAAAGGACTCGAACACTTCTTTCTGTCTTCGTGTCTTTATTCAGGTTCACGTCTTTACCCACACGGCACTCTGTTATAACTCCTGTATTTGTAGCTCCCGGCTATTCACTGCTATTATAGCTTCCTCACCCCTCTGACTCTCTGCTTCATCTACTGTAACCTCCTCCCTGCAGACTTGCTGCTACCCCTATGTGCAGACCCTCTGGCTGTCACTGTATGCAGACCCGCTGCCCACTCTCTCTGTGCAGCCCCGCTGCTGACTGCAGCCTCCTCGCTGCTTCGGGTCGGTCACCGCTGGCCAACGGTGCCGATCCTCGCTCCCCCCGTGTTCGTGGCGATCTCGCCACACCCCGCTTCGCCCTTCGTGGCCTTCCTCTGTTCCTGGTTCCCCGTCCCTCCCTCTGCTCTTCCGGTTCCCCTCCTTCTATACTCAACCCCTCTCCCCCCACGTGACCTAACTCCTCCCCCCCTGACGGCACCTCAGAAGGGCCGTTTACAACCGCATTACATCACCCTCCCCCCTAAAGAAAATTTAGCCGACCTCGGCTGAATTGCAACCTGAAAAGCAATGCGGGTGTAAAGGGCCAACACGCAAAAAGACACGAAGCATTGAAGAACATTATAACAATAACACAACACAACACAATCTAACGAAACGTGAGGGATTTCGAGCGAGTACGGGTAGCCGGGCCGTCCCGGACGGTCGGCGGCCCACCCGCCGAGCGGGAACGTGGAAGGGTTTTAGGGGCGACGGGCGCAAGTTCTTCCGTCGCCATTGGAGGCCCGCCACTGTCCCGCTCGCGTCCAGAAACATCCCGTACTCGCGTCCGCGGAGGGATAGGAAGAGCTGCAGGTCCCGTGGGTTCTGCGGCTCCGGTCGGCGTCCCACAAGCGGAAGGTCCTCCTCCCTGCGCTGTCACGGCCGGCTTGTCTGTGCCGGAGGGTCTTTCTTTGGGACGTCCGCGATCGAGGCCTCCTGCTGGGGCGGCCCCGGAACCCGGGCCCAGCAGTCCCTGGCATAGTGGCCCCGACGGCCGCAGCGGAAACAGTCGACGTCGGGTCGGCGCGCAGCAGGCACCCCGTCCCGACGTGGCCGCGCCGGCGGCGGAGCCCGCGGCCCCGGCTCGCTTCGAGCCGGCCACGGAGTGGAGGCGGCCGACAGCTCCTTTGGGCCGGTCGCATCCGGCACGTACACGGCCTTTGTAGGGTCCCACCCTACGGCCCCCCCATCGACGACAGGACCGCCCGTCCACGCCGTGACTTGTTTCCAGCGGCGGAGATTGAACTGGGCGTCCAAACACTTAGCCGCGGTCCGGGACGTGAGTTTCTCGTGACCGCAAGCCGGCATAGGAATGCCCAGATCCCGGGATAACTCCAACATCTTCCCCAAGATGAGAGGTTCCAGCAGGTCAGGCTCCGTCTCCGGGTAAGCGGCCATCGCGAGTTCCAGCACGGCGCCCCTGTACGCTACAGGCGACTCCTCCGGTGCGCGTTGCCGCTGCACGAAGCGGCGATGGGCGTCATCCGGTGGCTCGTACGCGTCCGCCATTTCGTCGAACACTCCACGCAATGTTTTCTTCTTCGCAGCTTTTATAGAGCGAAAAAAACGAACAGACTCATCGTCAAGGAGAGTCGGAAGCACCTCCAGCGCCTCGGCGTCCGTCCACCTTGCCGTTCGTACCGCCGCCAAAAATCGACAAGCGAACGCACTCCAATCGCCCCCGATGGAGAACTCCTTAACAGTTGTAAGGTGACGACTGCGGCTCCTTGGCCTGCTTCCGTCCGTCACCGACTCTTCCGGCGGCAAGTTCAGCAAGGCGTCGCAACGCGGTGTCGCCAAGATGGCGGACGATCTTCGTGGCGGCCCCAAGATGGCGGCTTCCCGCCTTCCATGGTGCGCCACGCCCAAGATGGCGTCTTCACGCCGCGTGGTCGATGGCGGCGCCATCGAAGACGACCCGGGCTCCTGCCGATCACCACCATCACCATCCAACGCCGCCCTTGGCGTGACAAGGTCACACAACTCCGTGATGACGGTTTTTAGGGTCGCCAGTTGCTCCGCCATCCGGGTCCATCTTAAATCTTCGTCCTTCAACGCAGATGGGTCGGGCGCAGCGGCAACCTCCTCCACACCCGGGCCCTCACGGATCTCTCCCTCCGCCGAAGTGAAGCCGACCTCAGGAGGAAGATCGTCGTCGTCCGATGATGAAGCCGACGCCGGAGATGGGATATTCTTCTTCCTCAGTTGTTTCGCCATGCCGTTTCACTTCTGACTCCAGTGTAATAAAAGGACTCGAACACTTCTTTCTGTCTTCGTGTCTTTATTCAGGTTCACGTCTTTACCCACACGGCACTCTGTTATAACTCCTGTATTTGTAGCCCCCGGCTATTCACTGCTATTATAGCTTCCTCACCCCTCTGACTCTCTGCTTCATCTACTGTAACCTCCTCCCTGCAGACTTGCTGCTACCCCTATGTGCAGACCCTCTGGCTGTCACTGTATGCAGACCCGCTGCCCACTCTCTCTGTGCAGCCCCGCTGCTGACTGCAGCCTCCTCGCTGCTTCGGGTCGGTCACCGCTGGCCAACGGTGCCGATCCTCGCTCCCCCCGTGTTCGTGGCGATCTCGCCACACCCCGCTTCGCCCTTCGTGGCCTTCCTCTGTTCCTGGTTCCCCGTCCCTCCCTCTGCTCTTCCGGTTCCCCTCCTTCTATACTCAACCCCTCTCCCCCCACGTGACCTAACTCCTCCCCCCCTGACGGCACCTCAGAAGGGCCGTTTACAACCGCATTACACATTCAAGGAGCCGCGGGGGCAGATGGCCCGGTGGTTGGCGCAGTTGCAGGAGTACAACCTGCAAATCGAGTATCGGGCTGGCCGGACGCATGCAAACGCGGACGCCTTGTCGAGGCGACCCACGGTGTACGCCGAGACGAGGGCGGAGGAGGCCTGCCCGTGTTTCACGGGGGGACGCTGCCGGCAGGCAACGGACCCCCGAGAGGCCGCGGCCACTGACCCCCCCCCAGCGAGAGAGAGTGCAGTGTGCGCCACGGAAACCCTCACAGGTGGCACTGAGGATCCCGTCGACCGCCCGGCAAGCGCGGGACCCGTGGCTCGGGACCCGATTGGACGGATCCAGGAGGACGTCGGCTGCGCCTTCCCGGGCCTAAACGACGAGCAGCTGAGACAGACCCAGCAGCGAGATCCGGATCTGGCGGAAGTGGAGGCGGCACTGCGGGAGGAAAAGAGCGCCCTACCAGGACCCTGGAGCGGTTTGTATGCCCGGTTGTGTGTGCAGAACGGAGTGGTACGGGAGTTAACCGAGGCCGGCCAGCCGGGGTGCATCTGTGTTCCTGCCCAGGTGCGACCCCAGCTGCTACGGCTGGTGCATGACCACCCACTCGGGGGCCACGATGGGGAACGACGTACTCGAGAGACCCTGCGTCGCCAGTATCTCTCGCCCAAATTGGCACAAGACGTGGCGGCCTGGGTACAGGGCTGCCGCGCCTGTCAGCAGTGCGGGCCGAAACCGGCACGATACCAGGTACCCCTAAGGCCGTTCCGCGTCAGCCGCACAAATCAGCTGGTCGGGATCGACCTACAGGGGCCATTCCCGCGATCCCATCGAGGCAACCGATATATCCTAGTCGCAGTAGAGTATTTCACCCGCTACCCCGTGGCAGTGGCCATCCCTGATAAAACGGCCTTGGTGGTGGCCCGGGCATTTGTGGAACACTACGTACTTAAGCACGGGATCCCAGAACGAGTCCTCACCGACCAGGGTAGCGAGTTCGAGGCCGAGTTGTTCCAGGCACTGTGCCGAGAGTTCGGAATCCAGAAGGACCGAACCACAGCGTACCACCCCCAGGCGAACGGGATGGTGGAGCGCATGAATCAGACCTTATCAGGGAAACTCAAACGTATGGCGGCCGCAAATCAACGGGATTGGGATGAACACCTCCCCTACGCCCTTTTCGCCTACGCCACCACCGTACACACGTCGACGGGACAAACCCCGTTTTTAATGATGTTCGGCCGTGAGTCTCGTTTACCCGCAGATCTGCTATTCGGCGTCCCTTCCCCCCAGCCGGAGGAGGGAAGCCGCCCCGTGGAACACCTGTTGGAGACCCTACGAGAAGCCCGAGGCCGAGCATACCCGCAAGGGGAAGCCGCGCATCGGCGGCAGGAACAGGGCACCCGACCCCGCATGGAACCCCCCTTATTCCTGACAGGTGCTAAGGTGTGGCTACACACCCCTCGCGTCGGGGCCGGGCAGGTGGGGAAACTGACGACCTACTGGCGGGGACCCTGGACCGTGGTGCGACAGATCTCCCCCTGGACGGTACTAATTGATGGCGGGGAGAGGGGTCGAGAGACGGTGGTCAATGTCCGCCGCTTAAAACCGTGGAAAGCGGCTCCGGCGAGAGAGAACCCCGTCACCCGAAGGCCCCGAAATCCCGGAGTACCCGCATCCCCCGTGCCCGGGGGCCTCGCGCAGTACATGGGCCCCACGGAGCCCAGGGCTCCGAGGGGCCCCGGGCGGGGCCGGGGGCGACGAGGACGGCGACCCTTAAACCCCACCGCCTCTGAGTTTGTTCCCCAGCCCGCAGGTGCCAGAGGCCGAGGGGAGCCGTTGGAATGGAGGAGGAGACCACCGCCGGAGCCCCAGGAGACGGAGCCGCCACCCCCGAGGCCAGCCACAAGGGCCGGGCGAATCCCGCGGACCCCGCGGCGATACCTCGTGGGGGCAACCCAGGCGAGGTGCTCAAGTCAACCCGGGACGGGGACTGGCACCCCGGGGGGCTATGTGGTGCCACAGCGACGGGGCCGCTCTGCCGAGCCAGGGAGCCGCCCGGCTTCCCCCACCGCACTGCCCCCCATCACCCGCCCCACATAAGCACACACCCGCACGCACCCCCCCCCCCCCCCCCATAGAGCTGGAAGGGAAGGTTACCTGATCGACCGGTTTTTATCCGAGAGACCCGTATCGGGATTAATTCTCACGGTTTCCGGCGATCAGGGAATTGGATGACCTCCCCCGTGCTACGTGGTGCCGCGGCGCTGCTGCCGGCCTTAATATGGTGTGGTCGCGGCGTGGGGCATTCGGCCACCGCGGTTGAGGCGCATTTCCCCCCACACACACCCCCACGAGTCGACGGGGCAAGCAGGGGAGGCACGAGACAGCATGAATAGCGGGGTCACAGGGGCTGTTGCGCATAGTCATGGAGGGTTGGGATAATTGCGCTTGAGCGCGCAGGCCCCATTGTTAGGAAGGGTAAGGGAGTAATTAGGATGTACGCCGCCAACGTCGCGCACTGATTAGCATATCAACAGCGCCCGGGAACCGCCGTGCGCGGGCTTGGGGTGCACGAGCCCATTGTTCAGCGCAGCATCCCCTTTGAGGTAGGGAGGATAAATAGAGGAGCGGAGAGGGGAAATCGCCCCTTCTCTCCAGGCCAGCGGACCAGCAGGAGTTCCAGCCAGCGACCCGGACGTCCGTGCGACGCATCGAGGTACGCTGTTAGCGCAGAGAGCAGCGAACCTCCGCGGGCACCAAACAGTGAGTGGGGAGGTGAAGTAGGGTATCGTAAGCCGATAAATAGGGAATAGGTACAGGTTTAGTGGAATAGGCCAGCCTCGTCGACTCACTGATTCAACATCAATTCGCAGGTGGCATATAATAAATCATTAATAGCGAAGCGTGGTCTCGCGTGATCTTGTCGTGCAGTGTGAGCGTGTGGGTGCGCTGTGTGCACAGTGGTTCGCCACGTGAGTGAGCGCTGCGCGGAGCTGAGCGCGCGGGTTGCGCGTGGGTACGCAGTGATTCTGTGGTGCTGCGGCTCGCCTCGGGGGAGCGCTGCGCAGAGCGGTGCGAGAGTGGGTGTCGCGTGTGTTCACTCCGTGTGTGATACAGGTGCGCGAGTATAACGTGAGTTGAGTTGGAGTGCGCGGAGCGGCGTGTGTGTGGGCGTGCGTGCGTTCGCTCCGCGTGGGTTGCAGGCGCGCGATTAGGAAAGGGAAGTATCGTAGTAGAGAGGGGCAGAATACTAATCGGTAATTAACCATGCCCATTACGCGGACCCGCGGTGGAGGGGAATCCGCGGGCGACGGCTCCCACACCATAGGTGAGGAACTTAGCAGCGGTTCGCTTAGCAGCGGGGGGGGCGATTGATGATGCTAGCCCGGCCGTTAACATTATCGAGGGAGGGATCTCGGGGGCTAGCGACCCCCACACGTCCTACAGGCACAGGCACGCTCCCTGTTCCTCACCCACACGCGGGTTCTCTGTGTCACTGCCATTGCCCTCATGTGACACTTGGTCGCATGGACGACTGGTACTTTTTGAGCCTTTTTTGAGCCTGGCCCAAAACAACATTTTTTTGGTTCTTTCGGTAAAGTCACGTAGAAGGGAAGCAATAAAATAATAAAAATAAAACATAATAAAATAGAATAGTATTATTTTAAGCAATAAAATAATACATAATAAAATAAAATAATATTATTTTAAGCAATAAAATAATAAAAATAAAACATAATAAAATAAAATAATATTTTTGTATTTTATTATGTTTTATTTTTATTATTTTATTGCTTCCCTTCTACGTAACTTTACCGAAAGAACCAAGAAGATGGATCCCTGCAGTCACGAAAGCTTTAAATCGAAAAAAAACAAAACATTGTTTCTTCGAGTGCAGATGGGTCTCAGTCTGCTACTGACCTCACCCTGGGGTTTGCTGTCTGGGTTCGATCCGAACGGTCTGGGAATTTGTCACCTGTCTTTGAAAGCGTAGCTGAAATTGATTTGAACCACCGAGATCTGGTTATCGGTATTGTCTCTAATAGTTTTTATATAAAAAATAAAAATTCAACAAGAGCCCGTCACAGAGCACGAGGGAGGGCGAGAGAGAGGGAGGGGGTACAGGTGTTCCACGGACGATAATACAAAGGCCCGGGCAAGAGAGAGAGAGGGGGGGGGGGGCAGGTGGGTGGGCTGACTGCTCTACTGACGTACTGGGGACAACGGTTCGGGTAACGTGGTCTTTTTAAGGGAGGGGGGTGAGAATTGTGTTGAACGTTCTTACACTCTGTTCTGCTGTAACGCGTGTTGTTTTCGTGACGGGAATTCAATACAACGAGATTCATGTATTGGGGAACTTACATCCATATAAAGCGGATGCGAATTGGATAGAACGCAGATGCAAAGTGGATATAACGAGATCGAGTGAACAGAACCACGTAGCGTCGCACGAAGCGTTGGGATGCTGCTGGATGCTTCTAGATCCGCTACCCACGCGCCCTCAGTCTTTGTCCAGCCTGCGGACGCATCTCGCGTGTGATCGCGGACTCTGCCTTTACCCTGTATCATAGATCAGTTCTTCTCGCGCGATGTTTCCCTAACGCGTTGTTCGTCAGGAATGCCACTACCGCGTTTTCGTAGAACGACAGCGTGGAGGCAGCGCACGCGGTGGCAAAGCTTTGGCCCAACGAGACGAATCCTTCATTCAGACATCGTCAAAGTAAACCGTCTTCCAGTCGATCCTAAACAAGTAAACCCGTAAAAACAAAGTTTTTCACTATAAATCCTTTATATGCGTGGCGGCTAGAGTCCTCTCGTCCTCTGGCTTGAGATGGCTGCCACCTATGGGTCAGATGATTGTCTGCCAGTATTAAGCAATTGGTAATTAAATATTTAATTTGTTTTCCCTAAACAGTGTAAAATTTTGGAAATTATTTTTCACGAAAATTAATTGTCACGCACAACGAGTCTGTGTGGAAAATGTCAGCTCGATTGGATCACGGGAAGTGGGTTAAAAAACGAGCGAAAGATTTGCACGGTCCTAAGCAAGCAAGCGAACTTAATATAAAGGATTTAAAAATATATTCGCCTGTGGAGGACGCGGGGATCGATCCCGCGACCTTTGGCATGGGAAGCGAGGGCGCTACCAACTGCGCTACTCCGCCACGGCCCGTGGAGGGGTTACGCTCTGGGCTCTTATACTGTGACGTTCAGCCAAAGCGATGAATGAGTTCTATTTGAATATATGTAAAATACATTTTTTTTGCCTAAAAAGTGTAAAATTTTGGGAATTTTTTTTCACGAACATTAATTGTCTGGCACAACGAGTCTGTGTGGAAAATGTCAGCTCGATTGGATCACGGGAAGTGGGTTAAAAAACGATCGAAAGATTTGCACGGTCGTAAGCAAGCACGCAAGCGAACTTAATATAAAGGATTTAAAAAGGAGCGTGTAGATAGTTTTAAAATATAAGTTTTTGAATTTTTTTATGATAGAATATAGTCTGGTCATCGGTATGAGATAGCGATACCAAGTTTGCAGTCGATATCATATTGGGAAGTGTGTAAAATTTGAGCTACAAGATGTCTTTTTTGAGGAATTTTGATTTAAAGCTTTTGTGACTGCAGGGATTCATCTTCTTGGTTCTTTCGGTAAAGCCATTACGTAGAAGGGAAATAATAAAGTAATAAAATAAAACATCATGAAATAATATAATGTAAAAATATAATATAATAATAAAATATCTTAATATATTATATTATTTTATTATGTTTTATTTTTAAGGGAAATAATAAAACAATAAAAATAAAACATCATAAAATAATTCTCACGAAGTTTCAGACGCTGTCTTTCCGACAGACCTGTTCTTCACCTGAGGACGGCTGCTTGCGTTGTGGCCGAAACGTCGTGAGAATTGTATTTTCTGATGTTTTATTTTTATTATTTTATTATTTCCCTTCTACGTATTTTATAATAAAATAGTATTTTATAATATTTAAATTTTTTTATTTATTATTTCCCTTCTAACGTATTTTATAATAAAATAGTATTTTATAATATTTAATTTATATTATTTTATTATTTCCCTTCTACGTATTTTATAATATGTAATTTTTATTATTTTATTATTTCCCTTCTACGTATTTTATAATATTAATTTTTTTTTATTTTATGATTTCCCTTCTACGTATTGTATAATAAAATTTTATTTTATTATGTTTTATTTTCATTATTTTATTATTTCCCTTCTACGTGACTTTACCGAAAGAACCAAGAAGACAGACGAAGTGAGTTCAATAAAATCTTGGTAATAAAAACGACGTTTCGGACCCAAAAAAAGCGGCCATCTTCAGGTGATAAATATTGCTTTTCTGTTGTGACTTTAAGCAATTTATAAATAACACTTTTTACCCAGCAAACAAAAATTGTGTTACATAGGGTAATTAGTCGGCAGCGTTGTCGGGTTATTTTAGCATGAATGAAACAAACATATAGCATTAAATAATCATCATTATCATTGTAATATTAATAACGTTATATTGTCATTATGATAAGGTATCGAATTTAACTAATATATAACATTAAATGATCATCATTAGAATCATCTTACTATAATATTACTATAGTAATAATATACACCATTTAATTATCATAATTATAATCGTAATAATTACTTTAATAATATTATATCAATAACATTAAAGTTTACAGTAGGGAGAGTGGGGGAGGGGGTGGGGGGGGGAGAGGGGGGGAGTCCCTTATCCGCTCCACGATTTACAAACGCCTCTTCTCACCACCGCCGGCTAAAGCAGACTAACGAATACACAGCCAATCCGCGCGGGGGATCCTCGTCACGTGCCCCGCCGCCGACCAATCAGCGCCAGGATCAGCTCACCCGTCCACCAGCTTGGAGCCCGCCGAAGATTTTAAACGGGCGGAGAGAATTTTTTTGGGATTTTTAAATAAAGAGATGATTCCAATCCTCGCCGCGTTCTTCACGTAAGCGGAGGTGCGGGACCAGCATTAGACGCGAGCTTAATGAGGCTCGAGACCCACTGAGAGGTGAGCGGCTTTAAACGACGGTGCAGAGGCTAGGCCTCGCGCGGCCTCGACTAGTTTCCTAGCGGAGCCTGCGGCGGCAAGGCCTCGGTTGTGTGCGGCGAGTTTAGTTTTCTATTTCTTAACGGTTTTATTTTTGAACGGATTTCCTTTTTGAACGGTTTTAGTTCTTGAACGGTTTTAGTTAAATTGTTAAAGGTCGCTTTGGTGACGCGTGTCCTACGGGCAGCGTGAGTCTGGTGTTTGTTTGTGGTGCAGTGTTTTGAGTGTGGTAAGTGTTGAGTCTGATGCTGTGTTGAGTCTATGGTGCAGTGTTGTTAGTATTATCGGTATTGCTGAGTCTATGGGTAGTGTTAAGTCTATGGGCAGTGTTGAGTATATGGGTAGTGTTGAGTCTGGGCAGTGTTGGGTCTGGGCAGTGTTGAGTCTGGGCAGTGTTGAGTCTATGGTGCAGTGTTGAGTCTATGGGGGCAGTGTTGAGTCTATGGTGCAGTGTTGAGTCTATGGTGCAGTGTTGAGTCTATGGTGCAGTGTTGAGTCTATGGTGCAGTGTTGAGTCTATGGGTAGTGTTGAGTCTGGCGCAGTGTTGAGTCTATGGTGCAGTGTTGAGTCTATGGGCAGTGTTGAGTCTATGGGGCAGTGTTGAGTCTATGGGCAGTGTTGAGTCTATGGGGCAGTGTTGAGTCTATGGTGCAGTGTTGAGTCTATGGCGCAGTGTTGAGTCTATGGGCAGTGTTGAGTCTATGGGGCAGTGTTGAGTCTATGGGCAGTGTTGAGTCTATGGGGCAGTGTTGAGTCTATGGGGCAGTGTTGAGTCTATGGGCAGTGTTGAGTCTATGGGCAGTGTTGAGTCTATGGTGCAGTGTTGAGTCTATGGCGCAGTGTTGAGTCTATGGGTAGTGTTGAGTCTTTGTTTTTTGTTTGTTGCGGTTGCACCGGATTCAAGAGCCGAATGGCTCACAGGGCTACGTACCTAACGCGTGCAACTTTGAACTCTGAGGTGCAGGGCTACGATGAGCGCGGGCGGAGGGGGTGACAGCGTCTCACGCCAACCCCTCCGTGGGAGCTCCTCGTCAGCGCACAGCGGCGGCGGTGACAACGTTGCTCCGGCCGCAGACGAGAAGGGGGACGAGGAAGTGGAGGAGGAGGAGAGAACGGTGGAACAACAACAACAACAGCAGCAGCAGCAACAACAACAACAGCAGCAGCAATGGCCACAGCAACCTACCAGCTTCACGGTGCAGCAGTATGTTGTGGGGCCACAACAGGGTCTCCAGCAACAGCTCGCCAAGCCCGCCCTTCAGAAACTGATGGAGCAGCAACAGCAACAGCAGCAGCTGCTGTCGCCGCATGCGGTGTTGAAGCAGGGCCTGCAGCAGCAGCAGCAGCTGGTAGTGACTCAGCAGCAGCAGAAGGTGGTACTCCAACATGTAGCGCAGCAGCGGCAGCAGCAGCTTCCGCAGAAGATATTGAAACAGGTGGCGCAACAGGGCACGCAGCAGCAGTTGGTACAGCACAAGCAGCAGCAGCAGCTCATGCAACAGCAGGTGCTGCTGCAGCAGCAGCAGTTTATGTTGCAGCCGCAGCAAGTTCTTTTACAGCAGCAGCAACAGCAGCAGCAGCAAGTCTCCGCACCGTGCGCTGTTCACCAAAGGTTCAAACAGGTGCCCTGCACGTCGTTCATACAGGTACGGCTGCAACGTCGCACGGACGTTGGCGCTGCGTGGAGGGCTGTTACGTGTGTGAGTGTGTGTGTGAGAGTGTGTGTGTGTGCGTGAGTGTGTGTGCGTGTGCGTGAGTGTGTGTGCGTGTGCGTGAGTGTGAGTGAGTGTGTGTGTGAGTGTGTGTGAGTGTGTGTGCGTGAGTGTGTGTGAGTGTTTGAGAGTGCGTGTGTGCGCGTGAGTGTGCGCGTGAGTGTGCGCGTGAGTGTGCGCATGAGTGTGTGAGTGAGTGTGTGCGTGAGTGTGTACGTGTGTACAGGTGTGTGTGTGTGTGTACAGGTGTGTGTCTGTGTGTGTACAGGTGTGTGTGTGTACAGGTGTGTGTGTGTACAGGTGTGTGTCTGTGTGTGTACAGGTGTGTGTGTGTACAGGTGTGTGTCTGTGTGTGTACAGGTGTGTGTGTGTGTGTACAGGTGTGTGTCTGTGTGTGTACAGGTGTGTGTCTGTGTGTGTACAGGTGTGTGTCTGTGTGTGTACAGGTGTGTGTCTGTGTGTGTACAGGTGTGTGTCTGTGTGTGTACAGGTGTGTGTCTGTGTGTGTGTGTACAGGTGTGTGTCTGTGTGTGTACAGGTGTGTGTGTGTCCAGGTGTGTGTCTGTGTGTGTACAGGTGTGTGTACAGGTGTGTGTCTGTGTGTGTACAGGTGTGTGTGTGTACAGGTGTGTGTCTGTGTGTGTACAGGTGTGTGTTGTGTGTACAGGTGTGGTGTGTGTGTGTACAGGTGTGTGTGTGTGTGTACAGGTGTGTGTGTACAGGTGTGTGTGTGTGTGTGTACAGGTGTGTGTGTGTACAGGTGTGTGTGTGTACAGGTGTGTGTGTGTACAGGTGTGTGTCTGTGTGTGTACAGGTGTGTGTCTGTGTGTGTACAGGTGTGTGTCTGTGTGTGTACAGGTGTGTGTCTGTGTGTGTACAGGTGTGTGTCTGTGTGTGTACAGGTGTGTGTCTGTGTGTGTACAGGTGTGTGTGTGTACAGGTGTGTGTCTGTGTGTGTACAGGTGTGTGTGTGTACAGGTGTGTGTGTGTACACGTGTGTGTCTGTGTGTGTCGTGTGTGTACAGGTGTGTTGTGTACAGGTGTGTGTGTGTGTACAGGTGTGTGTGTGTACAGGTGTGTGTGTGTACAGGTGTGTGTGTGTGTACAGGTGTGTGTACAGGTGTGTGTGTGTGTACAGGTGTGTGTACAGGTGTGTGTGTGTACAGGTGTGTGTGTGTACAGGTGTGTGTGTGTACAGGTGTGTGTCTGTGTGTGTACAGGTGTGTGTCTGTGTGTGTGTGTACAGGTGTGTGTGTGTGTACAGGTGTGTGTCTGTGTGTGTACAGGTGTGTGTCTGTGTGTGTACAGGTGTGTGTCTGTGTGTGTACAGGTGTGTGTCTGTGTGTTTACAGGTGTGTGTGTGTGTACAGGTGTGTGTGTGTGTAGGGAGCGGTAGTGTAGCGGTTAGCGCGCTGCGCTATGAACCTGGCGATCCGGGTTCGATTCCCGCTCACGGCTAACACCAGTGACGATTATCTGAACCGGTCCTGGGCCTCCCCTAGGTCGACTCAGCCTTCAATGAGTACCTGGTGCGGTGTGTAAACATCGCCACTAGGGAGACAAAGGCGGTCGGGCGTGGTGCTGGCCACCCACCCCCTCGGGTACCGTTCCGGCCTTCATAGGTGCTCGCTAACAGCACTTGCCCCTACAGTCTGTTCAGGCTATACGGGGGATCTTTGTCTTTATCTTTGTGTGTGTGTACAGGTGTGTGTGTGTGTACAGGTGTGTGTCTGTGTGTGTACAGGTGTGTGTGTGTACAGGTGTGTGTGTGTACAGGTGTGTGTCTGTGTGTGTACAGGTGTGTGTGTGTACAGGTGTGTGTCTGTGTGTGTACAGGTGTGTGTCTGTGTACAGGTGTGTGTCTGTGTGTGTACAGGTGTGTGTCTGTGTGTGTACAGGTGTGTGTCTGTGTGTGTACAGGTGTGTGTGTGTACAGGTGTGTGTCTGTGTGTGTACAGGTGTGTGTCTGTGTGTGTACAGGTGTGTGTGTGTACAGGTGTGTGTCTGTGTGTGTACAGGTGTGTGTCTGTGTGTGTACAGGTGTGTGTCTGTGTGTGTATGACTGGGGAGCGGTGGTGTAGTGGTTAGCGCTACGCTGCGCTATGAACCCGGCGACCCGGGTTCGATTCCCGCTCACGGCCAACACCAACAGTGACGATTATCTGAACTGGTCCCGGGCCTCACCTAGGTCGACTCGGCCTCAAATGAGTACCTGGTGCGGTGTGTAAACATCGCCACTGGGGAGACAAAGGCGGCCGGGCGTAGTGCTGGCCACCCACCCCCTCGTGTGCCGTGCCGGCCTTCATAGGTGCTCGCTAGCAGCACTTGCCCCTACAGTCTGTTAAGGCTACACGGGGGATCTTTGTCTTGATGGTGTGTTGGACCCAGAGTCGGCTCCGGTTTGACAGCAGAGGTCTTACTCCGAATCAGTTGAGCGGCGTGATCTGTTTACCTTGGTGATCAATGCTGCTGCTGATGGTGATGATGATGACGGTGATGATGACGGTGATGATGATGACGGTGATGATGATGACGGTGATGATAATGACGGTGATGATGATGACGGTGATGATGACGTTGACGATGATGACAATGGCGATGGTGTTGATGATGGTGATGATGCTGATGATGGTGATGATGATGGTGGTGATGATGGTGGTGATGATGATGACAATGGCGGTGGTGATGACAATGGTGATGGTGATGACGACGATGATGATGGTGATGATGATGGTGATGATAATGGTGTTGATGATGACAATGGTGATGGTGACGACGACGACAATGACGATGACGATGATGACGACGACGACGACGATGATGACAGAGTGTCGCGGCCGCTACGGCGATCAATCCCGCCGCTGGCGACAGTAACCATGACAGGCGTGCTCCGTACCCCCACAGCTCTCCGCTGCTCCGGTCAGCCTCCAGAGGGTCCTGTCATCCGCCACCACGGCCGCCACGGCCGCCACCACCACCACGTTGGCAGCTTCGCGATCAACAGCAGCAGCCACCACCAACCCGACCCCTTCCATCGCCACCACCACCACCACCAGCGGCGTTAGCCCCGGCGTTCAGCAGCAGCTGCTGCAGCAGCAGGAGCAGCTGCAGCTGCTGCAGCAGCAGCAGCAGCAGCAGTTTGTATTGCCAAGCACCGTCACGCTGCAGCAAGAAGCGCCGGCTCCGGTTCTCGGCAGCGCCGCTGGAAGCATCGGAAGCGCCGCTGGAAGCGCCGTGGGAAGCATCGGAAGCATCGGAAGCGCCGCTGGGATCACCGCGGGAAGCATCGGAAGCGCCGCTGGAAGCGCCGTGGGAAGCATCGGAAGCATCGAAAGCATCGGAAGCGCCGCTGGGATCACCGCGGGAAGCGCTTCTCCCGGTGGGGCGTCGCTAGCCGCTACCGGGAGTTTGCCGGGAGCGCCGCGTGAGCGCCGTTTGCCCGCGGCTCTCCCCGGAGGGACGGTGCGCCACTTGGGGCCCGGCGCTGGCAGCGCTCGCCCCGGCAGCGGCGTTAGTATCGCTGGCGTCTCTCCGCAGCTCAGCAGCCTGACTCGGGGGCAGCTGCTGTCGCAGCATGTCGGCGGTGGCGGTGGTGGTGGTGGTGGTGGCGGTGGTGGTGGTGGTGGCGGTGGTGGTGGTGCCCTGTTGCTGCTGCAGCAGCTGCGTCTGCGCTGCAGCGTGGCGGAGGTGCGGCGTGCGCAGCTAGAAGGACTTGGAGGACGACGCCGCCGCCTGCTGCGGGAGGCGCTCTTCCTCAAGGGGGGCGGCAACATGGTGGACTTCCCGGCCTTCTGTCGGAGGCCCGGACACTCGGCCGTCGCCACGCTGCAGCAGAACGAGTTGGAGAGCGGTGGCGGTGGTGGCGGTGGTGGTGGTGGTGGTGGCGGTGGTGGTGGTGGTGGTGCGGTGGTGGTGGTGGTGGTGGTGGAGAAGCAGCAGCAGCAGCAGGGTGGAGGTGGTGGTGGTGGTGGAGTCCTGGTGGACGAGTCGAGGTGCCGCGTGATTAACGACGAGGTGAGAGCGCTGAGGGAGGGAGGGAGGGGGGGGGAGTGTGGTGAAGGTGAGTGGGGGGTGAGCGGTGGTGGGGGGGTGGGTGAGTGTGGTGAGCTAGCGGTGAGCGAGTGGTGAAGGTGAGTGGGGGGGTGGGTGGTGATGGGGGGGTGGGTGAGAGCGGTGAGCGAGTGGTGGTGAGGGGGGGAGATGGGTGAGTGTTGTGAGGGTGAGTGGGGGGTGAGTGAGGGGGGGTGAGTGAGGGTGAGTGGGGTGGGTGAGTGGTGAGGGGGGGGTGAGTGGTGAGGGTGAGTGGGGGGGTGGGTGAGTGGTGATGGTGTGTGAGGGGGGAGGCAGAGGTCGCAAACGGGTTTTGATTCCTTACCCGTACCCGGCCGCACCAGGGTCGCAAACAGGTACCCGTACCCGTACCCGGCCGGGTACGGATAGCCGGGTATCGGGTAGGGTACGGGTATCAGGTAGGGTACGGGTATCGGGTAGGGTACGGGTATCGGGTAGGGTACGGGTATCGGGTACCCGGTTGCGACCTCTGGGGGGGAGTGAGTGGTGAGGGTGAGTGAGTGGTGAGTGAGTGAGTTGTGGGAGAGTGAGTGGGTGAGTGAGTGAGTGAGTGGTGAGTGAGTGGTGAGGGTGAGTGAGTGGTGAGTGAGTGAGTGGTGAGTGAGTGAGTGAGTGAGTGGTGACCTCCCCCGACAGGTGAAGGTGGTGAGTGGTGGGTGAGTGAGTGGTGAGTGGTGAGTGAGTGGTGAGTGAGTGAGTTGTGGGAGAGTGGTGAGTGGGTGAGTGAGTGAGTGAGTGGTGAGTGAGTGAGTGGTGAGTGAGTGGTGACCTCCCCCGACAGGTGAAGGTGGTGAGTCGTGAGTGGTGAGTGAGTGGTGAGTGAGTGGTGAGTGAGTGGTGAGTGAGTGAGTGGTGAGTGAGTGAGTGGTGAGTGAGTGAGTGAGTGGTGAGTGAGTGGTGGGTGAGTCGTGAGTGGTGAGTGAGTGAGTGGTGAGTGAGTGGTGAGTGAGTGAGTGGTGGGTGAGTAGTGAGTGAGTGAGTGGTGGGTGAGTGGTGATGGTGGGTGAGTGAGTGGTGAGTGAGTGAGGGTGAGTGAGTGGTGAGTGAGTGGTGAGTGAGAGTGAGTGAGTGAGTGGTGAGTGGTGAGTGAGTGGTGGTGGGTGAGTGAGTGGTGAGTGAGTGGTGAGTGAGTGAGTGAGTGGTGGGTGAGTGGTGAGTGAGTGGTGAGTGAGTGGTGACTTCCCCCGACAGGTGAAGGTGGTGAGTCGTGAGTGAGTGAGTGGTGAGTGAGTGAGTGGTGAGTGAGTGAGTGAGTGGTGAGTGAGTGGTGGGTGAGTAGTGAGTGAGTGGTGGGTGAGTGGTGAGTGAGTGAGTGGTGAGTGAGTGGTGACCTCCCCCGACAGGTGAAGGTGGTGAGTGGTTGGTGAGTGGTGAGTGAGTGGTGAGTGAGTGGTGAGTGAGTGGTGGGTGAGTGGTGAGTGAGTGGTGGGTGAGTGGTGAGTGAGTGAGTGAGTGGTGAGTGAGTGGTGACCTCCCCCGACAGGTGAAGGTGGTGAGTGGTTGGTGAGTGGTGAGTGAGTGGTGAGTGAGTGGTGAGTGAGTGAGTGGTGAGTGAGTGGTGAGTGAGTGAGTGGTGAGTGAGTAAGTGGTGAGTGAGTGGTGACCTCCCCCAACAGGTGAAGGTGGTGAGTGGTGGGTGAGTGAGTGGTGAGTGAGTGGTGAGTGAGTGAGTGGTGAGTGAGTGGTGAGTGAGTGGTGACCTCCCCCAACAGTTGAAGGTGGTGAGTGGTGAGTCAGTGAGTGGTGAGTGAGTGAGTGGTGAGTGAGTGGTGAGTGAGTGGTGACCTCCCCCGACAGGTGAAGGTGGTGAGTGGTGAGTGAGTGAGTGGTGAGTGAGTGGTGAGTGAGTGGTGAGTGAGTGAGTGAGTGGTGAGTGAGTGAGTGGTGAGGGTGAGTGAGTGGTGAGTGAGTGGTTTCTGTGGGTCTGGGTGTCTGTGGGTCTCTGTGGATCTGGGTGTCTGTGGGTCTCTATGGGTCTGGGTGTCTGTGGGTCTCTGTGGGTCTGGGTGTCTGTGGGTCTCTGTGGGTCTGGGTGTCTGTGTGGGTCTGGGTGTCTGTGTGGGTCTGGGTGTCTGTGGGTTTCTGTGGGTCTGGGTGTCTTGTGGGTTTCTGTGGGTCTGGGTTTTTGTGGGTCTCTGTGGGTCTGTGGGTTTCTGTGGCTATCTGGGTGTCTGTGGATCTCTGGATCTGGGTGTCTCTATGGGTCTCTATGGGTCTGGGTCTCTATGGGCTCTATGGGTCTGGGTGTCTCTGTGGGTCTCTATGGGTCTGGGTTTCTCTATGGGTCTCTATGGGTCTGGGTGTCTCTATGGGTCTCTATGGGTCTGGGTGTCTCTATGGGTCTCTATGGGTCTGGGTGTCTCTATGGGTCTCTATGGGTCTGGTTGTCTGTATGGGTCTCTGGGTCTGGGTGTCTCTGTGGGTCTCTATGGGTCTGTGGGTCTGGGTGTCTCTGTGGGTCTCTATGGGTCTGGGTGTCTCTATGGGTCTCTGTGGGTCTCTATGGGTCTGGGTGTCTCTGTGGGTCTCTGTGGGTGTCTCTGTAGGTCTCTATGGGTCTGTGGGTCTCTGTGGGTCTGGGTGTCTGTGGGTGTCTCTATGGGTCTCTATGGGTCTCTGGGTCTGTGGGTCTCTGTGGGTCTGGGTGTCTGTGGGTGTCTCTATGGGTCTCTATGTGTCTCTATGGGTCTGGGTGTCTCTATGGGTCTCTATGGGTCTGGGTGTCTCTGTGGGTCTCTATGGGTCTGTGGGACTCTGTGGGTCTCTATGGGATGGGTGTCTCTGTGGGTCTCTCTGGGTCTGGGTGTCTCTGTGGGTCTCTATGGGTCTCTATGGGTCTGGGTGTCTCTGTGGGTCTCTATGGGTCTCTATGGGTCTGGGTGTCTCTGTGGGTCTCTATGGGTCTCTATGGGTCTGGGTGTCTCTGTGGGTGTCTCTATGGGTCTGGGTGTCTCTATGGGTCTCTATGGGTCTGGGTGTCTTTGTGGGTCTCTGTGGGTGTCTCTGTGGGTCTCTATGGGTCTGGGTGTCTCTGTGGGTCTCTGTGGGTGTCTCTGTGGGTCTCTATGGGTCTGGGTGTCTCTGTGGGTCTCTGGGTCTGAGTGTTTCTGTGGGTCTCTATGGGTCTGGGTGTCTCTGTGGGTCTCTATGGGTCTCTATGGGTCTCTATGGGTCTCTATGGGTCTGGGTGTCTCTGTGGGTCTCTGGGTCTGGGTGTCTCTGGGTGTCTCTATGGGTGTCTCTGGGTGTCTCTGGGTGTCTCTGGGTCCGTACGTAACCAACCGTGATGGCCGGATGTGACCTCTGTGTGGGTCATCGGTGAGTGACCTCTGCCCCCCCCCCCCCCTTCCCCGTAGCAGGAGGGTGCCGTGCTGAGGATCTGCCCATGCACCGCTCCCACAACTGCTCCCTCCTCATCAGCACCATCATCAGCGCCACCATCATCAGCAGCAGCACCACCACCATCATCAGCAGCAGCAGCACCACCATCATCATCAGCATCATCAGCACCACCATCATCATCAGCATCATCAGCACCACCATCAGCATCAGCAGCAGCAGCACCACCACCATCATCATCAGCACCACCACCATCAGCACCAGCATCATCAGCACCACCAGCATCAGCAGCACCACCATCATCAGCAACACTACCAGCACCATCATCAGCAGCACCACCACCATCAGCACTACCACCACCACCATCATCAGCACCACCACCACCATCAGCATTACCACCACCACCATCATCATCAGCGTCGCTGTCATCAGCAGTGGCGATGGCGTCGTCGTCGGTGACGTCATCGGCGTCGCCCCAGCTGCCGTCTCCCATGGCAACGGCGTCGGCGGTCGCCGTGACGACCGCATCGCCTGCCGCTGGTGGTGGCAGCGGCCAACGTGAGTGGTGGTGACGGTGGTGGTGGTGACGGTGGTGACGGTGGTGACGGTGGTGACGGTGGTGACGGTGGTGACGGTGGTGGTGGGTGACGGTGGTGGTGGTGGTGACGGTGGTGGTGGTGGTGACGGTGGTGACGGTGTTGACGGTGGTGACGGTGGTGACGGTGGTGACGGTGGTGACGGTGGTGACGGTGTGGTGGTGGTGACGGTGGTGGTGACGGTGGTGTGACGGTGGTGGTGGTGGTGGTGGTGACGGTGGTGACGGTGGTGACGGTGGTGACGGTGGTGACGGTGGTGGTGGTGGTGACGGTGGTGACGGTGGTGACGGTGGTGGTGGTGGTGACGGTGGTGACGGTGGTGACGGTGGTGACGGTGGTGACGGTGGTGACGGTGGTGACGGTGGTGGTGGTGACGGTGGTGGTGGTGGTGACGGTGGTGGTGGTGACGGTGGTGGTGGTGACGGTGGTGGTGGTGACGGTGGTGGTGGTGACGGTGGTGGTGACGGTGGTGGTGGTGACGGTGACGATGGTGATGGTGGTGGTGATGATGGTGATGATGGTGATGATGGTGATGATGGTGATGACGGTGGTGATGGTGATGATGGTGATGAAGGCTGTGGTCAGGACGACGATCACTACGATGCCATAACCCATGACCCCCCCCCTCTCCTCCCCCACTACCGCCCCCCCCACCACTCCCCCCCCGTCTCCCACGACCTCCGACCCCACCGCCCCCACCCGCACTTCCTGCAGCGGCGGCCGTGGCGTCCCGAGCGCTCCTCCTCCTCCTCCACGCTGCTGCTACAGCTGCTGCTGCTCCTGCTGCTGCTGCTCCTGCTGCTGCTACAGCTGCTGCTGCTGCTGCTCCTGCTACTGCTGCTGCTGCTCCTGCTGCTGCTACAGCTGCTGCTGCTCCTGCTGCTGCTGCTCCTGCTGCTGCTACAGCTGCTGCTGCTGCTGCTCCTGCTGCTGCTACAGCTGCTGCTGCTGCTGCTCCTGCTGCTGCTACAGCTGCTGCTGCTGCTGCTCCTGTTCCTGCTGCTGCTGCTGCTCCTGTTCCTGCTGCTGCTGCTGCTGCTGCTCCTGCTGCTGCTGCTGCTGCTCCTGCTGCTGCTGCTCCTGCTGCTGCTGCTCCTGCTGCTGCTGCTCCTGCTGCTGCTGCTGCTGCTACAGCTGCTGCTCCTGCTGCTACAGCTGCTGCTGCTCCTCCTGCTGCTGCTCCTGCTGCTGCTGCTGCTGCTGCTGCTACAGCTGCTGCTGCTGCTGCTGCTGCTGCTGCTGCTGCTGCTCCTGCTGCTGCTGCTGCTGCTCCTGCTGCTGCTGCTGCTGCTGCTGCTCCTGCTGCTGCTGCTGCTGCTGCTGCTCCTGCTGCTGCTCCTGCTGCTGCTCCTCCTGCTGCTGCTGCTGCTCCTGCTGCTGCTGCTCCTGCTGCTGCTACAGCTGCTGCTGCTGCTGCTCCTGCTACTGCTGCTGCTGCTCCTGCTGCTGCTGCTCCTGCTGCTGCTGCTCCTGCTGCTGCTACAGCTGCTGCTGCTGCTGCTCCTGCTGCTGCTACAGCTGCTGCTGCTGCTGCTCCTGTTCCTGCTGCTGCTGCTGCTGCTGCTGATCCTGCTGCTCCTGCTGCTGCTCCTGTTCCTGCTGCTGCTGCTGCTGCTGCTGATCCTGCTGCTGCTGCTCCTGCTGCTGCTGCTCCTGCTGCTGCTGCTCCTGCTGCTGCTGCTGCTGCTGACGCTGCCCAGCTGACGGCTCCGCTGCTACCGGCACCACCACGACCGCTGACGGTGACAACCCCGTGGACAACCCCGTTGACAACCCCGGTGACGACGCCGGTGACAACGCCGGTGACGGTGACAACGCCGGTGACAACGCCTCCTCGGCTGTCCGGGGATGAGGAAGTGAAGACGGAGGATGACCCTGCAAGACAGGCACAGATGGTGCGGGGAGACACGGAGAGACGCGGGGAGACGTGAAGATGGAGGATGACCCTGCAAGACAGGCACAGATGGTGCGGGGAGACACGGGGACTGGGGAGACGCGGGGAGACGCGGAGAGACACGGGGAGACACGGGGAGGCACGGGGGAGAGACACGGGGGAGACACGGGGGAGACACGGGGGAGACACGGGGGAGTACATAGGTGGTGCTACTCAATGTTACTAACAGCACTTGACCCTACAGTCTATTAAGGTGTCTGCGTGTGTGTGTGTGCGGTTTGTGTGCGTGTGTCTGCGTGTGTCTGCGTGTGTGCGCGCGTGTGTGCGTGTGTCTGTGCGTGTGTGTGTGTGCGGTGTATGTGTGGTGTGTGTGTGGTGTGTGCGTGTCTGTGTGTGCATGTGTGTGTGTGGTGTGAGTCTGTGTGTGTCTGCGTGCGGTGTGTGTGTGTGTCACTGTGTGTGTGTGTCACTGTGACCACTGGACGGGTTCCGCAGGACTGGAAGGATGCCCTGGTGGTTCCCCTCTTTAAGAAGGGGGACCGTACCGACTGTAACAACTACAGGGGCATCTCACTCCTCAGTGTGCCGGGTAAGGTCCTGGCAAGGATTATTCAACATCGCCTTGCTAGGCACGCTGAGGAGAGGCTTGCGGAGCCCCAATGCGGTTTCAGGAAAGGGCGGTCCTGCACAGATGCCATATTTTCTGTCCGTCTGCTACAGCAGAGGTGTAGGGAATTCCAAAAAGACCTACATCTCTGCTTTATTGACCTGGTCAAGGCCTATGATACCATCAGTAGGACTGGGCTCTGGGTTGTTCTTCGTGCTTTCGGAGTCCCTGACCCTCTGCTCACGATCATTAAGGACCTTCATGATGGTGAGCGGGCCCGGGTAAAACTACGTGGCCGGGAGTCGGAGCCTTTCCCTGTACACCTTGGGGTGCGACAGGGATGTCCTCTGGCTCCCACATTATTTAACATCTATTTTGACCGCGTAGTTCGTGAAGCCTTCAATAGCTGTACCGGAGGAATTTCCATTTGGTACAGATATAATGGGAGGCTGATCGACGCCCGGGTGCGATCAAGGGATGGCTCCCTATTGGTCAACCACGTTATGTATGCCGATGATTTGGTAATAGCTGCTCATTCAGAAGAGGAGTTGGAGGCGCTGCTGCTGAGACTGGAGCGTGCCACTAAGAGGTGGGGCCTTACCATCAGCCCCACCAAAACCAAGCACCTGCCTGGGTATTTTGTACCATCGGACACTCCACCCCCACAACTCCCAATTGGTGATGGGGCAGTTGTGGAGAGAGTGGAGAGTTTCCCATACCTGGGCAGTATGCTTATGACCGGCTCCAGTCTATCAGCAGAGGTCTCACTCCGAATCAGTCGAGCGGCAATATCTTTTCATCGGTTGCGTAACGCTGTGTGGAAGCTACCTGGTCTGTCGCTCCGCACGAAGCTTCAGGTCTTCTCGGCCACGGTCATTCCCTCCCTTCTCTACGCTTGCGAGACGTGGACCCCCCTGGTGGAGCATCTTCGCCGGTTGGAAACATTTAGGCTGGCCTGCCTACGATCCATCCTGGGTTTAACCAGGCTGGATTGTGTGAGGAGCTCACAAATCCTTGAAAGATCTGGGCAAAGTCCCATCAGTGAGCTCCTCCGGCAGGCAAGGCTGCGTTGGCTGGGTCATGTAGCCCGCATGCCCAGCCACCGCATGCCTAAACAGCTTTTGTTCGGCCGGATCGAGGGGGCTAGACGGGCGCGGCACGGGCTGGAGAAGAGATGGAGTGATGTGGTACAGGAGGACGTGGAGCTGAGTGGACTTGCCGATGACTGGTACCAGCGGTGTCAAGATCGGCCTCAGTGGAGGAGGCTCGTGAAGGACGCTACTGGGCAGTTGGAGGCAGTCGCCCTCCAACAACAACGGAGGGCGGAGGAGCGACGCTCACAACAACGAGCGGAGCGCCGGGTGGCTAAAGCACAGCAAGTTGGCACAGTAGGGGGCACAGGTGGTGCATCAGCCAGTCATCTCGGTCATCTCGGTCAGTCGACCCGTGGCACCTGGGTCTGCCCCGTGACCTCCTGCCAGCGGGCTTTCGACACTTCACGTGGCCTCAAGGTGCACTTGGCCTGGCACAAGCATCGTGGTGACGTCACCGCCACTTAGTGGCGAATGGCGGTTGTTGTTGTTGTTGTGTCACTGTGTGTGTCACTGTGTGTGTCACTGTGTGTGTCACTGTGTGTGTGTGTCACTGTGTGTGTCACTGTGTGTCACTGTGTGTGTGTGTCTCTGTGTGTCACTGTGTGTGTGTGTGTGTCACTGTGTGTCTGTGTGTCACTGTGTGTGTGTGTGTCACTGTGTGTGTGTGTGTGTCACTGTGTGTCACTGTGTGTGTGTGTGTGTCACTGTGTGTCACTGTGTGTCTGTGTGTCACTGTGTGTCTGTGTGTCACTGTGTGTGTGTGTCACTGTGTGTCTGTGTGTCACTGTGTGTGTGTGTGTGTCACTGTGTGTCACTGTGTGTCTGTGTGTCACTGTGTGTGTGTGTAGGAGGCGGGCGTGATGGAGCGAGTGTGGAGCCTGCGCAAGGCCGGGTTGTGGGCACCACAGCGTCTGCCCCGCGTGGCCGAGCCTCCACGTCCACGCGCACACTGGGACTGCCTGCTGCAGGTGTGTGTGTGTGTGTCACTGTGTGTACGTGTGTGTGTACGTGTGTGTGTGTGTACGTGTCACTGTGTGTGTGCGTGTGGCCGAGCCTCCACGTCCACGCGCACACTGGGACTGCCTGCTGCAGGTGAGTGTGTGTGTGTCTGTGTGTGTGTCTGTGTGTGTGTGTCACTGTGTGTGTGTCACTGTGTGTGTGTGTCACTGTGTGTGTGTGTACGTGTGTGTGTGTGTCACTGTGTGTGTGTCGTGTGTGTCACTGTGTGTGTGTGTCACTGTGTGTACGTGTGTGTACGTCTGTCACTGTGTGTACGTGTGTGTACGTCTGTCACTGTGTGTGTGTCACTGTGTGTGTGTGTGTCACTGTGTGTGTCACTGTGTGTGTCACTGTGTGTGTCACTGTGTGTGTCTGTGTGTGTGTCACTGTGTGTACGTGTGTGTACGTGTGTGTGTCTGTGTGTCTGTGTGTGTGTCTGTGTGTGTCACTGTGTGTGTGTCTGTGTCTGTGTGTACGTGTGTCTGTGTGTGTGTCTGTGTGTGTGGGTGTGTCTGTGTGTGTGTCTCTGTGTGCCTCAAGGTGCACTTGGCCTGGCACAAGCGTCGTGGTGACGTCACCGCCACTTAGTGGCGAATGGCGGTTGTTGTTGTTGTTGTTGTTGTGTCACTGTATGTCACTGTGTGTGTGTCACTGTGTGTGTCTGTGTGTAGGAGATGGAGTGGATGGCTGAGGACTTTGCCCAGGAGCGACGATGGAAGATCGCTGCGGCCAAGACGGTGCGGCCACAAACACAACAACAAACACAACCACAACAACAACAACAACCACAACAACAAACACAACACGCAACACACAACCACAACACACGTCCCCGTGTCTCTCTCACCTCCCCGTGTCTCTCTCCACGCAGCTGTGCGTGTCGGTGTCTCCCCCGTGTCTCTCTCACCTCCCGTGTCTCTCTCCACGCAGCTGTGCGTGTCGGTGTCTCACCCGTGTCTCTCTCACCTCCGCGTGTCTCTCCACACGCAGCTGTGCGTGTCGGTGTCTCCCTCGTGTCTCTCTCACCTCCCCGTGTCTCCCTCACCTCCCCGTGTCTCCCCGTGTCTCCCTCACCTCCCCGTGTCTCCCCGTGTCTCCCTCGTCTCCCCGTGTCTCCCCGTGTCTCCCCGTGTCTCCCCGTGTCTCCCTCACCTCCCCGTGTCTCCCCGTGTCTCTCTCACCTCCGCGTGTCTCCCTGCATCTCCCCGTGTCTCCCCCCACGCAGCTGTGCGTGTCGGTGTCTCGCCACGTGCAGCGCGAGGCGGCCAGGAGGATGCGCGAGGAGTCGTGGCGCGGTGCGGCGCTGCGGAGACTCGCTCGACACGCAGCCAGCGCCGTGACGCAGTTCTGGGGAAACATGTGGCGGGTAAGGGGGGGGGGTTACCTGGGTCAGCTTTATATCACACAGTGACACACACAGTGACACACAGTGACACACACAGTGACACACACACACACACAGTGATGCACACACAGTGACACACACAGTGACACACAGTGACACACACAGTGACACACACACACACACAGTGATGCACACACAGTGACACACAGTGACACACACACACAGTGACACACACAGTGACACACACACAGTGACACACACAGACACACACACACACAGTGACACACACAGTGACACACACACACAGACACAGACACACACACAGTGACACACACAGACACAGACACACACACACACACAGACACACACACGTACACACACACTGACACACACACACACGTACACACAGTGACACACACAGTGACACACATACACACACACAGTGACACACACACACACAGTGCCACACACACTGTGTGTGTATCATATCCTTAAAGAGCTCTTTGGTCTTGGCCATGGTGGAGAGTTTGGAATCTGATTGATTGCTTCTGTGAACAGGTGTCTTTAATACAGGTGTAATAAAAGGACTCGGACACTTCTTTCTGTCTTCGTGTCTTTATTCGGGTTCTCGTCTTTACCCACACGGCACTCTGTTATAACTCCTGTATTTGTAGCCCCCGGCTATTCTCTGCTATTATAGCTTCTTCTTTCCTCCGACTCTCTGCTTCATCTACTCCCCTCCTTCCTGCAGACTCGCTGCTACCCTTATGTGCAGACCCCCTGGCTGCCACTGTATGCAGACCCGCTGCCCACTCTCTCTCTGCAGCTCCGCTGCTGACTGCAGCCCTCCCTGCTGCCTCGGGTCGGTCACCGCTGGCCAACGGTGCCGATCCTCGTTCCTCCCCGTGTTCGTGGCGATCTCGCCACACCCCGCTTCGCCCTTCGTGGCCTTCCTCTGTTCCTGGTTCCCCGTCACTCCCCTTCCTCTTCCGGTTCCCCTCCTTCTATACTCAACCCCTCTCCCCCCACGTGACCTAACTCCTCCCCCCATGACGGCACCTCCGGAGGGCCATTTACAACCGCATTACACAGGTAACAAGCTGAGATTAGGAGCACTCCCTTTAAGAGTGTGCTCCTAATCTCAGCTCGTTACTTGTATAAAAGACACCTGGGAGCCAGAAATATTTCTGATTGAGAGAGGGTCAAATACTTATTTCCCTCATTGAAATGCAAATCAAAATATAACATTTTTGACTTGCGTTTTTATGGATTTTGTTGTTGTTATTCTGTCTCTCACTGTTCAAATAAACCTACCGTTACAATTATAGACCGATCATTTCTTTGTCAGCGGGCAAACGTACAAAATCAGCAGGGGATCAAATACTTGTTTCCCTCACTGTAGATGCTTGCTGTGAGACTTGCACTTGCCCCTGCAGCAGTGTGGAGGCTCCCTGGGTCACCTTGGTCTCGCCCCCCGCCACGCAGGTCGTCCGCTTCAAGGAGCAGACCCTGGTGGGGGCTGCGGAGTCACGTGACCCGGCCCCAACGCTCTGCACCAATCAGCACACAGCGGGGACGGTGAGCGAGTTCTTTTGGCGTGACGCACAGACACACACAGACACACAGACACACACAGACACACACAGACACACACAGACACACACAGACACACACAGACACACACAGACACACAGACACACACAGACACACACACAGACACACACACAGACACACACACACAGACACACGCACAGACACACACAGTGTCACACACGCATAGACATACACACACAGCCACACACACACAGACACACACACAGACACACACACACACACACAGACACACACACACAGACACAGACACACCCAGACACACACACAGACAAAGATACAAAGATCCCCCGTATAGCCTTAACAGACTGTAGGGGCAAGTGCTGTTAGCGAGTAGCACCTATGAAGGCCGGCACGGCACACGAGGGGGTGGGTGGCCAGCACCACGCCCGACCGCCTTTGTCTCCCCAGTGGCGATGTTTACACACCGCACCAGGTACTCATTTATGGCTGAGTCGACCTAGGGGAGGCCCAGGACCGGTTCAGATAATCGTCACTGGTGTTAGCCGTGAGCGGGAATCGAACCCGGGTCGCCAGGTTCATAGCGCAGCGCGCTAACCGCTGCACCACCGCTCCCCACTACACACTACCGCTCCCCACAGACACAGACACACACAGCCATACACACACACAGACTCACACACACAAAGGCACACACACCCTGTGTTATACACACAGAATATGGATTACAATGCCGTATACTTGTGTGTGCTACGGATTACAGGGCAGGAAGAGATGGGGGGGAGATTCAGAAGGACCCTGCAGAAAACGTCGACATCGAGGTGATGGTGGTGGTGGTGGTGATGGTGGTGGTGGTGGTGATGGTGGTGGTGATGGTGGTGATGGTGGTGGTGGTGGTGATGGTGGTGATGGTGGTGATGGTGGTGGTGGTGGTGATGGTGGTGATGGTGTGGGTGGTGATGGTGTGGTGATGGTGGTG